>NW_027279135.1:112500-274042 GCF_046629955.1 Centroberyx affinis
GATGAAATTCAATGCCTTTCAGATTTTGAAGCAGTCTTTTATTGACCATCTGCTGAAGTCTCCTTCAAACAAAAGAGGTACAGCAATAACAGATGTGAGATGATGAGACTATCAGTACAAAGCTAAACATAAACATTGAAGTTGGTGACTTATATTTGTGTGCTGACTAAAAAGTTCCTTTCTGGGGACATTTACTGGAATGAGGTCATCCACATTTGATGTCCTGGGTGTGTCCCAAAACTAAAAGAAAATCCCTGCTCCTTTCCTCCAGTTCCTCCTCTTTTCCTTCATGACCCAGAAACTAATGCTCATGCCACCATGTTGCCTGCTATCCTAATAGTGGAGTAGATGAAAGTAGATGTTTCCCAAAGTCTCCTTACACGAGTTACATGACACGTTCCTACATCGCTCAGATGAATGCCTTATTCTCAGAGGTGAGATAATTGGACCATGTACAACACTGTCTATTCATAGAAATATGAACTTTCAAAATTCAATTGCACTAGAGTAGATGCCAATGTTTATCATTATACATACTGACTAAAAAGCTCCTTATAGAGGAGTTGGCATAAGGTCATCGCTACTGGACATCTAATTTATTTATTTGCCTCTTCTCACCTCCTTCCACTCGTCTCCTCCAAGTTACTTCTTTATAGGACATGAATGGTAGTGAGAGAGTGGAGGAAAATAGGAGAAATTAAAACTGTTCACCCTTGTATTCTAAGGCTGTATTTACACAGGCACAGAAAATGTGGTTTTTAATGTAATGTATGCATGTAGGCCACATCTGATCTTGTCATGCTTAAAGATGAAGAGAAACCACATGGAATCATTTTTTTCCCCCTGATCAGACGACCATGAGACGTGGGCGTGTCTGAAAGCGGAAAAGCGGCTGAGCTCACGCTAATACCCTCAGAGACAGCTAAACACCTTAGATAGCTTCCTGGTTTGTTTGCCTTCTCCAGACTAGACTGTGCTTAAGCAAAATGTGTTCCAGAAGCCACATATGACACAGAAACGCTGCGTCTTTAAATGCAACCCTTTCTGTTGGCTATCGTCTCCCACATCATGTACAAAATGTTTCACAGACCTGGGACCAGGATTGCCTGACAACTCCCTTAGTCAAAATGTAATAAAACATAAAATATGGGAGCTATAATCCATTGACTTGGCATCTTTTTCTACTTTATCTGAAAGTGTACTCTCTTATAGTGTCCTAGGTGGCTCAGTGGGTTAAGATGCCATGAATACCATGAATACTCTTGACGTTGTGAGTTCTTTGCCGTCTCTCTCCAACTCTGTACTATCAATAAAGCTGACACGAAACTGTCATTTACTAAACAAAAACTAGTATATTTACTTATGAGTGCCATATTAGAAGCCTGTATGCATGCATTTCATCTGGTAAACACCTTACAGCTGTAGCTCCGCAGCACCGAGCCTCCATAAGCTCAGAGACAATCCTTTACAGAACCTTATTGTCTATTCTAGCACATTTGTCTACATGCTACAGCGTCCTTACCCAGGTATCACTGGGTGTGGTCTTGAGGGAGAAGGGTCCATGGCGTTTTATAAGCGTGAATCCAAAACAACGACAACAGTAGTCCAACAACATGAATGGCTGCTGGTCTAAATGAGAGAATGTATGTGTGTGTGTGTGTGTGTTGGGGGGGAGGGCCAGGATTAGAGGGAATGGGATTACTACTAACAAGACTGAGTAAATCTCCAAGGGGATAAATATGCAGGTGAACGGTATAATACACACAGGCGTGCACACACACACACACACACACACTCACACACGTGCAGAGAGAGAGAGAGAGAGAGAGAGAGAGGGAGAGAGAGAAGTTGTGGAAGGCTAGGTAGCTAGGAAGTTAAGGTTTTAGTACTTAATACTTCGTCAGAGTGAACACACATAGACACACACACACACACGCACGCACACAATACAGACTTGAAATGGAGCCAAATCTCCTCCCTCCTTCCCATCCTCCTCTCTTCCTACTCACCTCCAGCTCTTCTTCCTTTCCTTCCCTCCTTCCTCCATCCCTCCCTCCCTTACTTCTACTCTTCATTCCTTCTTTCTTTCCTCACTTCATCCCTTGCTTTCTTTCCTCCTTCCTTCTTCTCCGCTTCCCTCCCTCTGTCCTTCCTCCCTCCCATTTTCCTCCTTTCTGTCTGTCCTGTTTTTAGTTCTGCTATTCATTATTTCCTCCTGTCTTCACCCATTCTTCCTTCATTTTGTCCTTCCTTCCATTCTTCCTTCCTTCTCAAAATAAACTCATTCATAAACAAAGACCATAAAAAAGCATTAAATGCATTTTTCACAATGAAACTGATTGACTGAGCTCCTTTTACAAACTGACAGTTTATAATGGCTAAACCCAACCTTTACATGTATTTTGAGGGTGTTAAAATTTTGACTATGCTTGTATTGTTTTCAGATATTGTAGTAATTACCTCTATTTTGAGTTGTGGCATAGGAAAAAGTAAAAAAAAAAACCTTGTTTCCCTCCTGTAAACCCGACTTTTGAGAAATCTGAGACATAACTGATTCCAGTTACTGCTGTCAGTTCCTGATGTGAACACTAGGTGGCAACACAACCACATAATACACCATACTGTATATCTACCATATATCTGTAGTATCTACCAATAAAGAACCAATAAAGATGTGTGGTGATTAGAGGTGATTAGAGAGTCACAGCAGCCACAGGACTGAAAGCAGTAGATAAGGCACTTCCTGGTGTGTCATGGCCATTTAGATGTTGCCATGGATTTTTATAATGTTGTCACAATGCGTCTTGTTCCATGTCTTGTTTCATTTAGACATTTTGAATGAAAACAGGACTGAGGGGGAGAATCATGTGGGTGAGGAAGAGCTTAAGGATTTTTCTCTGTGTTTATAAGAAAAGAACAGAGAGAGAGAGAGAGAGAGAGAGAGAGAGAGAGAGAGAGAGAGAGAGAGAGAGAGAGAGGGAGGGATAGATGGAGAGGTAGTTTACCTCAGGAAGAGATGGAGACGGAGGTGAGTGGTGTGATGACGACAACTGAACATACTTGTCTCCCTCTCCAGAAATAGCTAAGAAACTCTATATTCAGCGTCACAGCCTGCGTCTGTGTGTGTCTTTGTGTGCGGATAAGAGTGTATGCACGTGTGTGTGTGTGTGTGTGGGGGGGGGGTTACTCGGCCTTCGCTGCCACGGCAACCTGCATCATTGTAGCCATGGTGACGGAGAGCTGGGGAGTGGGGGGGGGGGGGGGGGCAGCACATGTGGAGCAAGGTAGGCGTCAGAACTATTCATCCTCCTGTGTGTGTGTGTGTGTGTGTGTGTGTGAGTGTGAGTGTGTTGGTGCATCTACTAGAGTGAAGGCAGCAGCATTACTCAGTACTTTGGCAGAAGTTCACAAAAAACTCTATTAACGTAAATCTCTTTCTTTCCTTCCTTCCCTCTCTCTCTCTCTCTCTCTCTCTCTCTCTCACTCACTCTCTGGAAATCTTGGTCTTTCTCTCTAAAAACTCAAAATAAAGAAAAGGTTAAACAATACATATGAATAACCTTGTTTACTTTGTTGTGAAGGTCTTTTGATCGCCCTTTACCATTACATTGTTGTCGCTTGCTCAGTGTGACTGTTAAAATAGTTGAGACACACACACACACAAATGAGCTCGCGCACATTCAACAGCTGGTGTTAACAGCTGTCATCAGTCCTTAGCAGCAGGTGTGTGTGTGTGTGTGTGTGGGTGTGTGTGACACATACATGTAATGACATCTCGATTGTTACAACAGCCATTAATTTAAAATGAAAGCAAAATATATGATAAAAATGTTAGTGTATTATACAGAAAATAGTCTAAGCATGACATACCTGAACAAAAATTAGTCTTTTTAAAACGTTAACACAGTAGGCTAAAGATGATCTTCAAAAAGCCGAAATATCAGGACAGTGAACAAAATTTGAGTGTTGGCAGATTGAGCTTAAGTCCCTGTTTCAATGCCACACAGCTAAAGTTTTACAATGATGAAATATCAAGAACCACCACTAGGGCTGGGTGATATGGACAAAATCAAATATCAAGATATTTTTGACCAAATACCTCGATATCGATATTGCGACAATATTGTAGGGATGACTACTGGTGCTTTCACAAAATATTTACACAATGAGATTTTTGATAAATAATCATGTGGATTTAATGACTAAGTGGGTAAAGGCAAATAATAGAACAGCTAGAACAGTCTGGTAAGTTCAGAAAATTACATCAGTTTACTGTAATGCCTTTAAAACCAGGAAAAGACAACACTTATGCCATATCACGATATTACCAAAATCTAAGACGATATCTAGTCTAATATCACGATATCGATATAATATCGATATATTGCCCAGCCCTACCACCACCACAAAAATATCAAGAACCCTCCAGTCTTGGCAGCATTTTAGAAAGTTTAATGCACTTTTGAATTATTAAGCCCATACTAAACCTCACATGGTGAAGAGTAGGCCTTGTATGTAAGGAGCATGGTGACAACAATTTGACTTCTACCCCCATTGCCCGTCATTGGCTTTACATTCAGTTGACCTTGGCTAATACCAGCCTCCTGGGAATGAAGGTCGTTCAAACCAGTGAAATTGTTGTAATACCTTTAGATGACAGTCTGAAGCATGTTTGAGAATGAGTAAGGCAAGGACTAGAGCCGCCCTCTGGTCTGAAACGAGTCCCACGCCTGGTATGAGAGACGTGACTGATGGAGATAATTCAACACAGCGCTCTTGAATCAGACTACAGAGAGTGTTTACACCGGATGACTGAATTTAACCCACTTGTCAAACTCTGATGCACCAAGGAGAGATGAGACACAAACAGATGGAAAAACTACAACCTTACATCTCTCGCTTTTGCTATGTGTGTTTTTTTTTTTTTAAGTTATTTGAAAATCAATTCAACACGCATTTGGTATTACTGCAAAGACGAACTTCTTTACACGCTTGTCACGCCAGTTCACAGTCTGGCCCCCTGCACTAAATACACCAAGGCTGAATAAAACATGCAGATAGAGAGAGAGAGAGAGAGAGAGAGAGAAAGAGAGAGAGAGAAAAAGAAAGAGAGGGCAAGGGAGGGGAAAAGAGGGAGGGAGGCTGATTTAACCACGTCGACATGGCATGCTATAGGAGCAGAGAGCTTGCAATTACTGTCCAATGTGTGTGTGTGTGTGTGTGTGTTTGTTGGGTGCTACACTTGCCACGGATGTCATCACACAAACACACAAATACACATGCACACACAGTGTAACACATCATAATTCATTCAAGATATACAGAAATAGGCAACAACAGTAACTGGGCGGAGAGAGAGAGAGAGAGATACAGAGATACAGAGATACATTGAATTCATTAACCACCTGTCTGCTTGTCCCGCCCTCTTCCAGACAACTTAACCCATAACTCTCAGCCATCTCCCATTGGTTTTTACCAGTTCCCCTGCCTGTCAATCATCCTTTGACCCACCTAGAAGTCAACCTGAGACATTCTAATTTCTTTTCTAATGTGCTTTCCTGTCTCCTCCTCTATTATCTTTCCTCCCCTTCTCTTCTTCTTTCCTTCATCTAGTCTCCTCCTCCTGTCTTCCTCTCCTCTACCTCCCTCACTTCCTCTCCTCAGTTCCCACATGCCTTCTCCTCTCTTCTCCTCTCAATTATAGTTTAAAATGTAATTATTTAGCTGAGACTCTTGTCCACAGCTGCTTACAATAAGTACCACGGAAGAAGTTAACAAATTTGGCAAATCCCATAATCCCAAGCAGCCTTGTAAACAACAAATGCAACGGTCAACAATGTGAAGCTAAGACACAGAAAAAGGAGAGGAATTCTTCTTCTCCTCTCTCTCTCCTCCCTCTTTGTGTCTTCCTCCTTTTTTTCATTCCCACTTTCTGTCTCCATCTCTCTCTCTCTCTCTGTCTCATGTGTTTTCAGTTGAATCAGTTATGGAATGTAAATACAGGAGCGACCAGTGCACCAACATCTGTAACGCCTTCAACATGAATCTCAACCCACTCTGTATGTGTGTGTGTGTGTGTGTGTGTGTGTGTGTGTGTGTCTGTGTGTGTGTGTGTTGGAAGGCACGCATGGGTTTGTCTGTCAATACGATTAATGTTTTTACTATCTTTCGGGCTCCAAATGTCTCCACCGCAAGAGTAGAAAATCTGTGTGGCGGCTTGTAAGGACTGCTTCAAAGACTCCATTAAGAAAAGGGTTATTTTTAGTGTGTGTGTTTGTGTGTGTGTATATAGAATTAGACTCAGGTTAAGGTTGGGGTGAAGGTCAGGCATGCAGCGGTCAGGGTTAAGGCTAAGGATCGGAGCTAAGGAATGAATGTAAGCCAACAGAATGTTCTCACAAGAACATTTGTATGTGAGTGTGTATTACTGTGTGTGTGTGTGTGTGTGTGTTCCTCTCTACCACTCTCCCCTCAGGGTGTTTCATTTCTAGCCAGCTTAATCTTTGCCATCTGAACAAATAACGACACTCTCTCACACACACACACACACACACACACATAATTATTTAGTTCGCATACTGGAAACTGGGAGGTGAATCTGCTACTGACGAAGCGACAAAGCTTACTGGTCAAAATAAATCAACTTGCATCAGTTATTAACTAAAACATTTAATAAAACGTGTCAGTCTGTGTTAATCGCCCCGCCCCGGTGGCTGTATTTTCTCTGAATCAGTTCCAGAATGTAAATACAGGAAATGACATGTGCGCCAACATCTGCAACATCTTTGCTGTCCGCTCTTCCTGTGTGAGAATCTGAAAAGTGTTCACTTGGACAACAACACAATGCTGCATGTGTGTGTGTGTGTGTGTGTGTGTGTCAATAAAATCCTCTCTATCCTCCCTGCTTTTGATTTCTATCTAACTCAATGAGGAAAGACATGCACACACACACACACACACAAACATGAACACACAAGGAGTCACAAATGGCAATATTACAATAGCACACCACTTTCCCATATTGCCTTGTTGCTATAGCAGTGATGCATTTAATAAGGCTTTGTATGCAGATAGTGTATTCAGAATTGAGCTGCTTATTGCTTCCAGAGCCATACATTATTTAAATCAAACCGTTTCAGCATCACAAGTTGATCCATTCTCGCCTCCTCACGTGGGGTTTCCGAGCCCCCCCCCCCGCCCGCACCCCGCCCCCCTCATTTCTCAACAAAACCAACAATCCCCTTTATCATTTGCACTCTACACACGCATGCAACCCCCCCAAACGCGCGCACACACATACACACACACACATCACCCCATCATTCCATACACACACACGCCTAGACATCATCACCTTCCACCCACACACACACACACACCCAACCATCACCTTCACCCCCTACATTCACCCAGCCCCCCATACTCCAAACACACACACACAGAGAGACACTCACACGCACAGATACACACGCACGCGCGCACTCAGTCCTCATGCGTCGGTAAAAGCCTCTCATTCCCACAAGCGGAGAAGCGCTTTAGGAGGATGGATGGAGCGGCCGCTTTTCTCTCCGGCTCTGAGCAATAAAAACAAGCTTTTACCGCTGTTGTAGACTACTTACCATTTTTTTTTTTACTATCAAGAAGATCCTACGTGGAGAAAAAATAACTGCCTGGTGCCGAGATTTTCTAAATGAGGTTTTCTTTTTGGATGTAAAATCAAGTTCTTGGACGCGAATAGCGGCACACTGGGAGTTTCACGCAAGCCAACCAGTGAGGACGCCAGATCATGGGTTTTTTGGAGTTTTTGCAATGAATGAGGTAAAGATTTTACTGGGGAATTACCACCAGCAAGTTTACCACCATAATTAACCTACATTTTTTGAGGATTTTTCTTCTCTCCTAATTAAGGAGCGCTTGTTTCTCGTCCTCGGAGCCCTGAGCGCTTCCCCCCCCCCAACACATATGGAGTAAATGGTGTTTATAAAAACCGAATGTGTGTTTCGTGTTGTAAAAGTTATTAGATTAGGCTGCACAAAAAGTAACGACAGCCTGCTTTGATCCTTCAAGCAGTCCCAGTTTGACCGAGGCAAGCCGAGGTGATGACATTGCATCGGGGACCTTGGATGTAGTTACAAAGACTGTAGGCTACTGTCCTGGAAGTGTGGATTTGAAGTGTGGATTTGGTCGTGGGGGATTCTCGTCACCAAAGGCTGCTGTTGTAACTGTGACAGAGGTTTGAATTTCTTCCAGCGTGGCATCTCACTGGAAGTATATTGCCTTGAAAGTGGAAGATGGCTCTCCACCTCCCCGCAGGTTACAGCCTCGCCCCCCTCCGTGTGTAAATGGCACACTGACAGAGAAAACTCAGCTCCTCTAAAGGTAAGTGAATGGTTCAGGCTCTCCCGTTTGAAGTGAGTGGCACTCTTCCAATCCAGACCACTAGAATTCACTTAGAGCCGCATGAATATTAATATACGCGAATATTTTCATTTGATAGATGTTGAATGTCATAAAGCATTCGAGTTGTCAGCTCCACTCTGTCTTTTTTATTTTAATCCATATTTGTCCAATATTTCATGAATAATAAAGTTGTCCATGCCCCATCATCTTGTGACAGACTGAGTGTATGTTAGTGGATATATGGTGTTTGGCTCAGTCCCATCCATTTTCCATTGTCCTATAATTGATGGTTCTTTATAGGGGGGTAACTGGATAAGCTGCTATCTAATAATGTCCATTATATTGATTTTATAATATATTTATAATATGTTCAGTGTATTAATTAATTAATTTCCAGAGGTCTGAATGATAAATATGCAACACCGAGAGCCAAGGTCAGAGAAAGAGACACACAGAGAAAGCTGGAGGTGAAGAGAGAGAGAGGCTATATAAGGCTATATTACACCAGTTTTCTCTTTTATCAGTTCTTCTATCAGTTCATTGTGTCAAGGCTATTTGGAATGATTGCTTATTCAAAATTCTGTTAATTCAATACTGCAGGGCCATAGCAAAGCCTATCAGTTCATTTCCGCTCATATCTTAGGCTGCTATCTGTTTATTATTAAATCATGTAGGCTAAGAAGTCATGACGTCAAAATTCATACCACCCCCTCAAAATGGGGTCAAAGGTCATCAGTGATGTGGCCACCGGGCTCAGTGGTCGATTTGTAATGGACTGTCAAATCCCCTATAGCCGATAAACAATACATCAGGATAGATGCTCTATTATTGGCAAATGAAGTGCAGTTAGGCCTATTACATTTATGTTTTGAATGATTGAATTGATAGTGAATTAGACTAACACTCGCCCTGGGGGGATTTCAAGAAGCAGGGTTACTTAAACAGTCAAATAACTAAATAACTTCACAAGTGATGCTCATAATGAGATGTATGTATTCTCAAATTATGCATTGGTCCTTACTGATATAGATCAGTAAGGACCAATGCATCCAGGTTTAATTTGAGAATCATTCAAAACATCAAGAAGTAGGATATAGGCTTAGAATTATTAATTATTATACAGACATATAGGCTACAGTAATTCTCATTCACAGTTATCACACTAACAGACTAACTCCCTCTGCTCTCTAGCCTTTGGCTTCCCAAACCTTTTCATGTCAAGGATCTGTATACCTGTTTCTACTGTAGTCGGGGAGAGAGTATTTAAGGTGAAATCAAATCAGAACTGTGAACTCCTGGTAAAATGTAATTATTCCTCAAGTTGCTGGGGACTCCTTAGAATGCCCTCACGGACCCTTGGGAGGTCCCAGGACCCCACTTTGGAAAGCACTGCTGCAGCAGCTCGTGCCTCAGGATGAGTGGGTGACTGACACCCGGGGCTGTGAGGAAGAGAGAATGAGTCATTTTACTGGAATCAACGGAGGGCTCGCTCCAGTGTACACACACACACACACACACACACACATACACACACACACACACACACACGATGCAAGACATGAAAAACACCAAGACAAAGCTTATACTGTATCAAAACATTGTCAAAATAATAAGAAAAAAACAAGACAGTGCAGGATTTGAAGGTTGAGAGCTTACATGAAGAAAATGTGATAATAAGTGCAGTAGTGTGTGTGTGGAAAGGTCAGCAGGCAAACGCATAGTGACATATTCTTCAGATTGATGACTCACCCATGACCGTGAGTCTGTAGGAATAAACTACTATACAAACGCACGCTCACTCGCTCTCCTCTCTTCTATCTCTTGCTCACTGTTTGGCTCTCTTCCTCCCTCTCTCCCTCTCCCATGACGGCCAATTTCCTCAGGAACTTCAGATCAAATAACATGAACATGAAACGCCCCTTTTATTCCCCCGACCAAACAACAATCTGCTTCCTTAGTGAACTACAAGTCCAATTTTAGCTCCAGACGGACATGGGCTCATAGTGGAGACTTCAATCTAGATATCAGACTAATATAAAGGTTGAATATACCCAGGAGCCAGACCCAGACAGAACCAATGGTACCGTATTTTCAGGCCAATTCTGCTATTAACTATTTATCTGATTCTCAGAGGCAATTACAATCAGTGTAGCAGCAGAAAACTCTGAATTTGTGAGTTTCCTAATCACAAGCAGTCTTGAAAACAAGCTCTTGGAAAATCTGCTATCTGCTAGGTTAAAGGTTTCTAAAAGATACTTGTTTCTCATGCCAAATTGTTCAGACACACAATATTTAATGACTCTTGGCTCAGAGAAGACAGCAGATATGCTTGTTCAAAGGCTTGAGGTACAAGTTTTGCCAAACTTGGGACAGCAGTTTCCAAGACATCAGGTATAACTACCGAGCGAACAAATGCACTGAATAAAGCATATGTCACAGTCATATGTTGGCAATCTTTGCTATCAGTCAAGCTGTGAGATCGTCTATCTTTAGTCTGCTCTGTCGGCTTGCTGTGTCATTTGACAATGACAGGATGGAAGTCCCAGAAAGTGGAGCATCTCACTTTTTCTTCATTTCAGCTTTCTTCAGGTTGCTGAAGGGTAAAAAAAAAATGTTTCTCAGATAAAAAAAACAGCTGTTACCTGTTCAAAACTGATCTGGATAAGAGATCACTGCCAAAATGTTATATTTCTAAAAAAAAAAAATGTCATTTCCATTTCATCTGTGTGAGTTAGACACACAGACACACAAACACACACACTGAATGTTAGATATAAAAAACCCCAACAAAATCTGGGTTTCGGCAGGGAGTGGAGGGATCTTTAGGCTGGCAGGGTGACCGGGTTCAATCCCTGTGTTAGAAAGCAGCCGCCATGCTGAAGTGTCCTTGAGCAAGACACTGAATCCCTACCAGCTTCAGGCCTGCTGGTCTGTAGCTGAACCTCTGACCTCTTCTTCCACAAAGACCAAGGTCCTTTAAAGAACCATTTCTGCTCTCCTTTGCTTCATTGTGTTTTTGTTTATCTGCCCTTGTATAGCCCTCATTTGCAATTGCACAACATATACCACGGAGGGGTTTGGTTATTTTCCACATTTATGCCATCACCCTTTCAAGAACCTTTCAAGAACCTCTTAATACCATATATAGATCTGCATTACTCCGAAGAACCATTTTCGGTTCCAGTTCGCACCTTTATTTTTCTGTATGTGGACAAGCAAAAAGAGACTTTCCCTACAGGGATCAATAAAGTACCGTATTAAAATGTGTAGCTATTGAAATATGCCTTGTTGAAAAGTAACAAGATACATTTTCCCTAATAGGACACACAGATCTGTTTTAGAAATGTGTATCCTGGGGTGTCCTGGCAGACCAGCAGGCTCCAGCAAGTCCAGGTCACAGTCTTGTGTCATATCATCATCTCATCTCACTCTCTCTCTCTCCCATCTTTCCTACAGTATCACATAGTTTCTGTGGAAGCAGAAATGCTAGAAAAATCTGCTTTACAACTTCACACTTTGGTCTTCATATTCTAGTAGCAGACTTGACATTAGAGACACACTACCAAGATCTGTCCTGAGTTGGAGGTCCAAATCATATCTCTACTATACTACAGTATACTATACTATACTATACTATCCTATAACTCTACTATACTATAACTATAAATGTCAGATATTAAATAAGTGGGTCTCAACAGGTGTGCCATGAAAATATTCAAATATAAAGAAAGTCAAGGTCAAACAAAAGAAATACATGAAATTAATTGAAATCTAATGAAATCAGTCTATGAAAATACTCTTGTCCATCAAAGTGAATGCAGCTTTCTCCATGAGCATTTTGTGTGTCAGTACTAAGATTTACAGGACAGTCATTACAGTCGGTGCCTCGGAATTGAGTCATTTTAAGTTTTACCTTGACATTAACATTTTTCCAGCTACTCCAGTATTTCATGTCGACAGCAGTGTCAACAACAGGAAGTGCAATTTGCGCAGATCAGTTTTTGTTCACTGCGTTCTAGCGCTTGACTCATTCTGTCATTTCCATCAATCTTTTCTGCTTTTACCACAAGAAAACGCAGACAGCACTGCAAACCGCCCTCCAATTTTCTCAAAATCTGCCAAAAATTTTGTCACAGCAATCATAGAGTCCCTGCAGCCAAATGCCGGAGGGATTGAAATAGCATTCACCAGCTTTTGGCGAGGTGTCGCTGCACACGCCGCACCTCCTCATGTCTGACTGGTGCTGATGTGAGGGACTCCTTCCATGTTTACCTCCCAGATCCATGGTATCATGCCAGATGGCCTTTACACCAACAAGAGGGGGTCGTTCTCTTTCTCCCCCCTCTCTTTTCTCTCCGTCTCTCTGTATCGTTTCTGTCTGTCTTTGTTGCCTTTCCCTCAGTCAGTCTCTCTATTTGAATCCAAGTTCAACTGAAAAACACGCCATTGGTATGTTTTTTTTAATTATTTACTGGTTCAGTTCAGCCTGAGTTAACCTTACCAGAGCAGACCAGCGAGATAGAAATAGCAATGCATGATGACCCATTGAAACTCTAATAGGGGACATAAAGGATGTCAATATTTTATATCTCTCTCCATCTCACTCCTCTTTCATCTTTCTACTCTCTTTTCTCTCCATTACTTCTCTCTCTCTCTCTGTTGCTCTTTCCCTCGTTTTCCATCTCTGTCCATACTAGATGCCTTTCTCTGTGACGTGTTAGCATACAATTCACTGAAGTGAGTCATTTGAGACAAACTTTTCACTGCTCCTCTCGAGTCAAAAAAGCCTTTCTGGGGTTTGTTACATGGATCAAAGAACCTCCTCCATTCTCTCTCTGTCTTCCCCCTCCGGCTGTCTTCTTCTGCAGATTTCTCGCTTCTTCACTCTCTCTCTCCCCCCAGCTTACTTCTCTCTCTCTTTTTCTGTCTCTCTCTGCCACGCTCTGTCCATCTCTTTCTCATGTGTGGAATTATAACGACTGTAGCAGTATAGTGCTTCATTACCGACTGCGTTAACAAGATGTAATTAACGCTGGAGTACAATTTGTTTGCTAGTATCTTCCATATACCAAACTCTGTCCCCCCTCCTTCCCCATGTCTCAAATTTTCTTTCACTCTCCCTCTCTCTCACTCTCCAATTATCTATCCCTCTCCCCCTCTCTCTCAATTCAAGTGGTTTATTGTCATGATGATTAAGCAGACATACAACTGAAGCCTCCAATCTCCTCTCCTCCCTTCCTCACCCTCTCAATCACATCTAATCAAAATGTTTTATTGGCATGAATGAAAGCAAGTGAAATGATGCCAAACCACATGTAGTGAACATGCATAGTCAAAATTGAAAAAAAAAATCTCCCTTCCTGTCCTCTCTCCATTTGTCCTCTCTCTCTCTCTGTTGATAGGATGTAGCATTAATGATATACCTGTCATTCCTGTGAATACATCTGGTGGTTGCTATAGAAACATGTCACCTAGCAGCAGTACATGTAGGCTAGTTGCTATAGGGACAAAACATCATGTGACGTCTCCTATAGATTAGGTAAAATTATGTCGTTATCATGCTACACAATGCATCTCCTCTCTCAAAGGCACGCTACATGCAGAGAATTTCTTAACGGCAGTCTAAGCCGTGTCGGATGCTCTGGGGACAATGTCTGTTCTGAAAGACATGATATAATGGTAATGTTTTTAAAATGTAACTGTAGGACTGTCTCTTAATATTCAAATGTCTCTGGCAACAGAATTAATCCTCTCCCTGAAAGGCAAGACATTGTATACTGGCAACGTTTCATGTCTTACGGTGACTGTGTGTTCAACAGATAACAAGTGGAAGCAATTTAATAAATCTTAAGGTGATCACACAGAAGCAACTTTATCATTCATATACTAATTACAAACCCAACGTCAATTAAAGTGGTGGGATGGAAAATGGAGCTGAGGAATTCAAATTGTTTACAAATTTTAACAGATATGAGGTAGAGAATACTGATAGTAATGTTAATACAGTCTGTGTGTCTCATAGCCAAGTGTTATGCTATGCTGCCTGTCCACAAGCAACATTTCAATGGAATGTAGATGGACATTGTGACATCATGTGACAGCTTCTTTACATTAGGTGCTTCAGTGTCGTCACTGGCAACAGAACCAATTTCACTCTCTCTAAAAGACTAAAACTTAACTTGTAGAAGGATTTTCTCTAAATAAATATCACATTAGGCATTCCCATCTGTGCAGCCTCACTTACAATTCAATATTCTGCACTCAAAAACATTAGATTTTACATATGCATGACCAGCACAGACCCTATGAGCCTGTATTTCTGTGTATTAGGTGTGCACTCAGCTTGGTGAGCATGGTGAGTGAACATGCCAGTTTATTTGGTCGCACACATTCTCCACAGCTCTAAGTCTTGTTGGATCTGGGCCTGAGCGGTTACTTATTCGACTGGTGTGTCTGTTACCATAGCGCTCCTTTCTCTCTGGTCTATTTGTTTCCAACTCCAGCCTTGTTAAGAGTGCAGATGCACTTCACTTGCTTTCTGCCTCTTCCTTGTCATCACTGGCAAGAAAGAACTTTACTCTCCTCTCTTTTATTCCTAGCCCCTTTCCATCTTCAATGCTCTTTGTCCCTGCCTTCACTCCTCAAGACAAGTCATAAAGAAATTTTGACATTTCTTTTTTATTGTTGAGCCTTTTGTACAGCACTTTCAGTTGCCAGTCATGCCTCAAAGTTGCACCTAGCTGTGCTGCATTGATGGAGGCTTTAAGTATAAGCCTTTCTGTTATCCCTCTCCTCTCATTTCTTCTCCTCTCTTCATCTCGATCATTTCCCCCTTCTCCCCCTCTCCATCCTCCCCCCGTCTCCTTGCTCCTCCTCATCCTTTTTTTGTCATCCCAATCTCCTCTCCTCTGTCTCGCTGCTGTACTCTCCTCCATCTCTCGCTCCTCTTTTCTCCCCCTCTTCTTGCAACATTGTGTGGGTTCTGCTTGACACACACTGAGGAGAGAAACAAGGAGCGAGAGGGAGCGAGAGCAGAAAACTCGAGAAAAGAGGCTGGTTGTGTTTCTCCTTGTGTGATTCACCATCTGTGGCAAAGCGCTCTCCTAAAGCAGTATTAACAATAAGATGATGGACATGAAAAAGACATTAAAACGTGTGAGCGATAACGCAGGGTAGGAGGAGAGGGTGACTGGGTTTGTTGTTTGTGATTCACAGTCTGTGTGAGCACTGAAAGCATTATCCGATTCTAAATCTTAAAGCAGACTTTACAGCCATGAGAGAGATACAGTAGAAAGGAGGGGGAGGGGGGGGGGATAGAGGAAAGTGACCAAATGAAAGAAAATGAGAATTAGGAACTGATTAAAAATAGATCTGAGAGGACAGGGGGTGGGCGGAGGAGAGACAGAGGCAGAGAGAAATAAGCAGAGAAAATAAGATGGGGGTGAGGAAAAGGAAAAAACGTATTCAGGGTCACAACTAGAAAGAGAAGAAAGAAAGAGACAGAGGGCAAAAATTAGAAAGGGAGAGAGAGAGGGATTTACAGATAGTCTTGAGGGAGAAAGAGAGAGTGACAGAGAGACAGAAAGAGTAAGAGAGAGAGAAATAAAGAGATAGACAACCAAAGGTCATGGGTGTGTTCTTGTTCCCATGCTAAATCTGTTTTATCCTCTTATATAGACACAAACACACACACAAAGATGTGCACACACACACACACACACACACACACACAAATACACAATAATCACAGAAAACAGAAGGTCCCGCTGAAACAAATATTGTTTAGTACATAAAGAAATACATACACTAACTTGCTGACTGAAAACTACACCTCACAATCACATTCTAAGCCAAAGTAACACATCACAATCACATTCTAAGCCAAAGTAACACATCACAATCACATTCTAAGCCAAAGTAACACATCACAATCACATTCTAAGCCAAAGTAACACATCACAATCACATTCTAAGCCAAAGTAACACATCACAATCACAGTCTAAGCCAAAGTAACACATCACAATCACATTCTAACCCAAAGTGACACCTCACAATCACATTCTAACCCAAAGTTACACCTCACAATAACATTCTAAAAGAAAACATCACCTCATAATAACAATAACAGAAAACGTCTCATAATGTCTGTGCAGATTACTGTAATTTCAGTTATTCAGGTAGTGAGAGGTCCAAAAAGAAGTATGAAAACAAAATCCACTGGACTTACAGTAAAATGCTGCTCATCCAAGAGGCTTCATCAGTTCGAACTGCTGATGGGCAGTGAAACGTCTTCAACTCTTCATTTTAAGTCCAGAGGATTTTGTTTATAGCCTATACTTTTTTTGGGGTCATCTCATAACTTTCTAACAGAAAACCACACTTCACAATACTGTAACACCACGACACAAAAATAACACCGAACAATAACATCATGACTTTACATTTTGTTTGTATATTTTAATGGTGTTACTCTAATGACTAACCACTCTAATGAATGCTTTTTATTTGAAACATCTGAACCAATTCTCCAGCACACCCGAGCTCACTCCTTGGCACAGCAGCTGAGAACCTCTGCAGTCACCGAATTAGAACGGATACATAATGACTCATTTTCCCTCTTTTGGTACAGCTTAGATAACTACCATCAAAATAAGCACAGTTTATTTTGTACACAGTTCATGAGACTCTCAGAATTAGAACATTCAACACAACTGCCACTGGAGAATTCAGTCAAATGATGCTTCGACCATAGTAGCTCATCACCTTTCTTTTTGTTTTCAGTTATGCTCTTTTATCGTTTCCTTTGAAGAGAACAAAAAGCAAAATGGAGAAGAAACAAAAACAACAAACAGCTTCCATATGAGATACAGCCAAATTTTGTCATAAGCCCATGTTGCAAGAACTTCACCAAAAATGGAATATACATATGCACTTATACACACATACATATATACATACACTCATAGACTTAAATACTTACATGCAGCTACACTGTGTATGAAGGTGTTGAACAAAAAGTCCTAAATGCGTACCGCGTTTAAACATCTGCATATGCAAAAGGGGAATACAAAAATAAAGAGGTAGAATAAAATCGGTTACAGTAGAATAGATACTTATTAATAAAAATAAAGTATAACAAGATATAACCAAAATATTGAGCACCAATTTAACATTAACAATTCCAGGAAACATTAATCCCACCCCCCACCCGTCAGAACAGTGCTCACAGTGCTGTCACCAGTTGGGCTGCTGGTGTCTAGGTATGATGAGGTGTTCTGGTTTCTTGGGCTGTTAGGAATGGTTCCCAGATTTCCAGGAAGACGTCCATTTTATTATTTATTTTGCAAATAAGGCGTTCATAGGCAGCAGTTTCTGCCAGTGTTGGACCATTCTTGGGAACTTGGGGATCCTTCACCCTGTCTTCAAATAACCCTTATGCCTGTAGTAATAGCAACTTTTAACCACTTAAAATATACTTACATCCTTGATAAACTTTTGCCAATATACAGTGAGTGAAACACACCACTTTTCTGAGTCTTATGCACCAAAGTAAAACTCACGTTCCATAACATTATCAAAATTCAAATTTGATTTGAATCGGAATACCTGTGGTATCCATTCAAGTTCGGTAGCTGGATTATTCAACAGCAAAGACAGTCTGCTAAATCCTCTTACTGTTAAACAGGACAATGTTAATGTTCATCTGAGCCCAGATTAACGGCCATTTAAACCCAAATGAAGGTTCCGGAAATAAGCCTGTGAGTGTTTTAAACCCTCTTTGTTTTAATAACTATTAATAGAAAGCTGAGCATCTGGCGAGAAGAGACACTGTGATTCATGTAAATATGAATTGCAGCTTTGTGTTCCCATTATAACAAAAAACAACAACAATAATAATAATAATAATGATAATGATAATAATAATAATAATAATAATAATAATAATAATAATAATAATAATAATAATAATAATGATAAGATGATGATAAGATGATGATGACGGTGACAAAATGTTATAGATTATAGAGTTTACAAAAACACCACGATAACAGCAAATACTGTAATAGTAAAAAGCAAAATTTAAATAAAATAAAGTAATTGCATTAGAATAAAAAACAATAACCTGTACATAAGAATACAAAAGGCAAGCCGGTATATGGTTCAAGGTCCCTTTCTCTCTCTTTTTTCCTCTCCATCTCTCTCTCTCTGATAATCTCCATTTCTCGGTATTGGACTTTGTTTGTTTCTCGCTCTCTCTCTTTCTCTCTCCCTCTCTCTCTCTCACGCACACAGGAAGAACGCAATAGACAAACATCCTGTAGGGGTAAATGTGTGGCTATGTATGCACAGACACACACACACACACACACCCCTGCCCACTGTTGCCCTGAAGGCTGACAGCCAACACGAGAACATCATCAGTAAACACAAGAGATTGTTGTTCAGTGAGTGTGTTCAGTAGGTTTGTGTGTGTTTATATCTGAATACATCAGTTTGACTTGGACTTTCTCTCACTCTCTGTTGAAAGACTGTGAAACTTTGACACACTGCAATAGTTTTTGCTGCAGGAAACTGTATGAGGCATTATACCTGCATAAAACATCGGCTCAGACAGATAGAGCTGTAATTTTTGGGATTGGCCCAAGATTGTATGGTTGATTGCAGAGCATGTAGTCAGAGCATGCAGGAGACCTTGAATATGGCTGTTAATGTTTTTTCCCCCAATATGCTTGCAGGAAACTGCTCCATGTCAGTTGTCATTAGTGATCTGGCCATATGGCACGCACACACACACACACACACACACACACACACACACATTCATAGAACATTATGTTAGACACACAGCAGATGTTAAAGACTCATCATCATAACTTGTGTGTCTGCATGTGTGTGTGTTCTGCAGGTTAAGTATGACTGCGGCAGCAGGTGTGCTAACAGGCTTGGCTAAGCTAAAACGCCAAGACTCGGCTCGCTCTCAGCACCGCCCCCTACAAGCCGCTGCCTCGGGCCTGGGAAACGCTGCTCCAGAAGCTGCTCCCAGGTGCTCATATTTCACTTCTTTTTTATACTCTATAAACCAACCATTTAACAATTTAACAAATACTTTACTACTGTGCAACAACAAGCTGATATCAGTTTCATTTCTGTGTGATTCATTAGCTATGTTGCTTTTGATATGATGCAAAGCTAGCTTGGACTGTAAACATGCACTGTGTGCTATACGGTGCATGCAAATGCTTTAGCAACCTGTGTACCTTAGTGGATGGTGCAAGCCAGCTTTGCATCATCAACATCAACACACAGAGGTGAAACTGCCATCAGTGTCATTGATGCACAGTGGTAAATTAATGTATTGCTTAAATTTTGTATTGATTACTTGAGAAATTTATAATTTTCATCAGAAAGAGTAAGTATTGAGCTGATGTGGTGTGGGCGAGGCTTTGCCTTTATCCTGTCATATTATCAAGTAAGATCCATGACACTAAACAAAACTAGTGATTAATGTTATATTTCCTTTTTATTTAGAAAGAGGAAGCGTCGTGCTGACGTTGTGGTGGTGCGCGGCAGGCTCCGCCTCTATTCCGCCTCTGGGTTTTTCCTTCTCCTGGGATTGGTCATCCTGGCCATGGGGATCGGCATGGCAACACTGGGTTACTGGCCACAGAGCGAGACCAGGCCCTCAAACAAAATACCCACTGGCGCTGCAGGAGGATCCAAGAGAGCAACTGTTGGAGGAACCAAAATGTCTGCCACAGGAGCCAAAATGACCACTTCAAGTGAAGCGAATGGAGTCAAGATGGCTGTCACAGAGGGAGATGTGGAGGTGGTGGCTAACTCCAGTACGAGCCATAATGTGCAAGGTAACTGAATTGAGGAAGGAACTGTTAACCAGGATGTTTTCATTAAATTGGTTCAGAAAGTAATTTTTTTTTTATTACAAATTCAATTACTGAAAAACCTGGCATTACAGTAATAGTTATATCCATAAATGAGACTGAATGCATCAATCATCAGCAAATGCATTGCAGCTTCCATTCACATTCTGAACTGACTGCACTGAAAGTGAATCGACCCCAACTCTGTTTTCACCACTGCTGCATTAATTCTTTGCACTTTATGCAAAAGTTTATGCAGAATCGTATCTGGAATCATTGAGGTTGACATAGAAAATCTCATATGTAAAATGTCAACATCTGTGGTGAACATCTGGTAGAAATCTAGCAAGTATTATGTGACTATTTCACTGCTATTCTATTAAAAGAAGTGGTGTAAAAAAACTCCAGCCACTGACGATTATAAGTCAGCTGCTTAAATTCTGAATGTTAATCTCCTATATTAGAAAATGTATTTGCATTTTATTTTATTTTTTTCATGCCAGGTTCCACAATCCTGCTCCATGGCTGTTACTAGTACTAGCTGTTACTGGTACTTATATGCCAGGTGAAGAATGCTGGGTATCTCATCATGGCGGTGTTATGGAGGGTTTTGTTACATATTTGCAGCCAGCATATATTAGCTCTGGAAAAGGGACAGCTTAGAAAACTCACTCGATGTCTCTGACGGCTTCTTGTTTTCTGCTCCACGGGTTATGATGTAACTCCATCCATCCTTGTTTTTTGTTTACTCCTAGTATTATGACGTGGCTTGTCCCCTCCTTGTTTTGTGCCTCCAGGTAAGCCCCCCGTGCCGGCAGGGGGCGCTCTGACCCGGTTCCTGGAACAGCATCGTCATTCAGAGAGGATGAAGATGCTCGGGCCCTTCACCATGGGCATCGGGATTTTCATCTTCATCTGCGCTAATGCCATACTTCATGAAAACAGAGACAGAGAAACTAAGGTATAAATCAGAAGATACACACTTCCACACAGACACACACACACACACGGAATTCACATGGCAGACGTTTCAGAAAATAGTGATATACATAGTATCTTGATCTGTGCCAATAGAAAAGAGAGAAAGCCAACAAGCCATTAATAGAAAGTGGAAAGATAATTAGACCTAATGAAAGGTAAATCGTTAAACCCTGGTTAGTACAGAACTTGTGTCTACAAAAAGTCAACTGACCACGGCTCTACCTTTCAAGTGTTAATTCACTGTGATTTGTCTTGTTGAATCTGCTCTACCAACATAGAATGCACACATGCACAAACATGTTGTGCAAACAGATGCAAGTGCACACACACACACACACACACACACACACACAGGTCTGTCCATCCCAACAAATAGAATTCTTGAAGGGAGGGTGAGGGGGACACACTAAGATCAGATTTGAGAGCAATCTATTCTTATTAGTCTATTAGTATTATTATGATTATTATTATTATCAATTATTAGAATGGCAACAATGACATGGTGAGAATTCAAATTTCTCCTCTCGTCTCCTATCTCCTATATTCTCCTCTCGTTTCTTCCTCCACTCTCTAGGTAATGATTGACATGTACACCACAGTCATCAATATCCATCATCTATATATAACAAAAATATGGATCATATTTCTCTTCCACCCTCCTCTCCTTTCCTCCCATCCTTATCTCTCCAATTTTCCTTTTATCACATTTCCTCTGTTTTTTTCCCCTCTCCTTCCCTCTCTTGATCCGATTAATCCTCTCCTGCTCCCTTCCTGCTTTCCAGGTATTTTCTCCAAGGTCACAAACATCCAAACACACACACATACACACATTCAGAAAGGTACAATAGTGATACTAATAATCATATTTCTTTTCTCAGGTAATCGAAGGACATGTACTCTACTACTATGACTAATACTGCCACTACAACTACCTCTAATAATAATTCTCCTCTCCACTAGGTAATCCATATGAGAGACATGTACTCCACAGTCATTGACATCCATCGCCTCAGGCAGAAAGAGCGAAAACAACACCATCACCACAACGGCTCCTATGCAGGGGAACCCGGGGATCTTGGCACCCTCAGCGCCGAGAATGCCAGCGCAGCGCGGCTGGCCGGTAACACCCTGCTAGCCTTCTCCGCCCGCGCCGGGGGCAGCACTGTAGGAGGGTCTACAGAAGAGGAGGAGGTGCTCTTAGGAGACGAGGACTTTCACAGACACGGGGAGCAGGCTCGGCTGGACTGCGGCTTGGCGGGACTCCTGGCGCCGCTCTACAAGGATCGACCCTTCTGCGGTTCGGGTCTCGGGTTGGCCTACTCGGATTCGGTCCGCCACCAGTGGTCCGTGGAGAGAGAGAGGGAGAAGGGAGGACACCACGCCCGCTCCATCGTCTCCTCCTCTCTCTCTGCGTTTACTCTCCCCGTTATCAAACTAAATAACTGCGTTATCGACGAGCCGGAGATGGAGGCAATCACTGAAGAGGAGAGAGGAGGGGAGAGAAGAGACCGGGAGAGGTCACGACCGCTGGGCTCCATGGAATCCTTGGCTGTTCCCGTAGCGTCTGTCGCCAAGGCGTCCAAACCGCCGGGCTTACACCGCAGTAACTCTGCCTCCTCTTCCTCCCACTGCTCCTCCGTCTCCTCTTGCTCCCTCTCCCCCGCTCCCTCCTCTACCTCAGGCTGCTGGCTTTCCCCGGGAGCGGCAAGGAGCGACTTTGGCTCCAACTCCTCTCTCCACATGCTCAGTAGCCACTCCAAGTCTCTGGACCTGGAGCGCAGACCGAGCATGCTCAGCGTGCATCCGGAGCAGCGGAAGCACCCCAGCTGGCCCCGCCTCGACCGTAGCAACAGCAGCCGTAGTAACAGCGGCAGTCGGGGTAGCAGTAAGGGCTATGTGCGGCTGGAGGACAGGGAAGAGCAAGGGGAAAGGTTGCTGGACGGGGCGTCACCTGCGTCGATGAGGCGTGACTACAGCAAGAGAGAGAAGTTGCTAATGATATCGAGGTCGCATAATAACCTGAGCTTTGAGCATGATGAGTTCAACAGCAGCACGCTGAAGAGGGGCAGCTCCGAGACTCGATTCTGAAGACTGTTCTGGATACTGTTCCATACATAGTTCTCAAGACAGTATAACTACGGTTGTACAAAGGGTTCCTACTGGGGTATAACAGGATTAAGCGTGATGAGTTTAACAACTGCACCCTGAAAAGTGGAAACTCTTGGTTTTAAAGACGTTTTTGAGGGTGGCAGGGTGGCATAGTGAGTAGGAGACGGTCCTTCACCCGGAGGGCCTGGGTTCAAGCCCCCATGTCAGCGAGCATCTGCCCTGCTGAAGTGTCCTTGAGCAAGACACTGAATCTCTACCAGCTCCAGGAGGTGCTGCTCTGTAGCCGACCCTGACCTCTGACCTCCATGTGGAGGGAGGCAAGCGAAGAGAGAATTTCCCGACGGGGATCAATAAAAAAATATCACATTACATTACTATTCTATACAAAGACGGTTCTAATAAGGCTTTAACAGGTTTTCAACTCTGAGACATGGCTCTGGATGAGGCTTTAGGATTGATACTTTTTCATAACAACTGGTTTTTAAAAATCACTGATGCTGTTTTTACAGTGTTGCAACAAGGTTTCATTCCAGCCGCTGCTGATGAAATCAAAGTCACACTGCAGCTGGAGCCTACAGTGGGTTTCTTCTGCACCCTGAAGAGAGGAAGCTGAGAAACGCACTTCTTAAGACTGAAGGGTCTCTATGCTGTTCTGTATGTGGTCCTGCTAGTTTTAATAGAAGCTCACAGACAGTTCTAATAGTCAGTTCTTACATGACAATAATGAGGTCTTATCACAGCCTGAGATTGGAGTGTTATGAGTTTAATAGCTGTGCGCTGAAGAGAACAAGCTCTCTGACAAAAGACTGAAATGATATTGTTCTACAGATCTATGGTCTTGACAGCATAATAAAGACGGATGTGGTTTTAGATTTCAAAAGCAGAGTGGCTACTTTGAGACCAGCTTCTAAAGGCTGTTTTAGGCCTTTACGCTCCAAATATGGTTTTAGAAAAAATATTGTTCCTTATATGGTATTTTAGACAGTTCTGACAGGGTTACAACAAGAGTTTCAAATATGACTTCAACAGCAGTACGCTGAAGAGATGAGAAGGACTGAGACTGAGTCTCATTGATTTAATTTTTTTTTTTTAAAACAGGTACTCTTGAATTGCAGATACTGTTCATCCTGATGCGGTTCTGAAGCCCTTTTCACACTGCATTAAGCCTTTAGGGCAGGAGGACTAACTAAGATTTCACACTGGCATATTCTAGGTTTGGCAAACTCTGTCTTAGCCCTAGTCTAGCTAACCTTATCTTGCTCAAGAGCAAGATGGGTTAGCCCCAGTTTTGTAGGGTAAATAATAGAATTCAATAATTTAAGAATGAATCCAGGTTCAGCTCTTAGCCTATGGCCAAGCGTAATCCTGTGTAAGAATAAGCAGTGTGAAAAACACTCCTTGGGGTAATAGGCAGAGTTGTGACTCGATGAGTCAGATAACGGCATGCTGAAGAGAGGAAGCTCAAGGACAAGGCTCAAAACACCAAAGGATATAGATATTACTGCATATTTGTTCTGAAGGTGGTTTATGCGTGTATGTGTTTGTCTGATTCTCAGGTAGTAGTAGATTTTGTGATGGGTCCACACAAAGAGCGAAATCAAACTAAGCCAGACAGTTATCTACAATGTCAATAAACTACAACCAAGAGGTATAAGAGTCATGATGTCAAGATGCTAGAGAGTGGTCTAATGTAGACTGAGCCATAGACAAGAGTTTGTCCTGGGAGCAAACATGGCCGCTACTGAAAACTAGAATGAACAGATTCTGTCTCTGGCTCTGCTATAGGCTATGTACTTATTAGACCTCGATTAGACATCACTCAGGATCCGCAGTCTATTATTTATACTTAATTGCTTGCCATTAAATATTAAAGAAAGCCCTGTTATTGGAATTTTTATTGGCTTTTGTGAGACAGGGTGGATACGGAATTGAATTTAATATTTACGATGTGAACAATCAACAAGACAGAAGCAAAGCGCTGGGCTGAGGATTACAAGGCTGAATCAAGTTTTAGGAAGTCAGCTACACTCAAAGGGGCTAAAATGAGACCAGCACTCAGAATAAAGCAGTTAGCTTAGTTTTCTCTAAAGTGAAGAGACAAATCTGTGCTCAGTTGTACTTTTTTTCTTTTTCCTTGACGTTCGAAGAAAGAGTTCTGATAAACAAGTCTGGTCTCTGGGCTGGTCCCATGAACGATACAATATAGATCATTAGAAATATCTTGAAATGAGTTTGGTGAGCACTAATACAAGATAAAAATCAGTATAAAAGAGTCACCTGAGTGATCTACTGACATTGCACATGAGCCAGCAACAAATCGGTATGAAAACATATTTACAATCGTGTGTCACCTTTAGAAATCCAGGTAGCTGTAATAATAAAATGTGAGCCATGTTGTTTTGTCCTGCAGTCCTACAAAAAGACCATGTCATCTTCAATGGATCCATGCATCTAGTTAGGGACAACACATCTTATTTCACTTTTTTTTTGTTCGAAAATATTTACTATGTGACCCAAAAAATGAGAAAGGAGTAAAATTCTAGGCTGTGGATTACAAGTTTGATAGTTAATAGCAACACATAACGTGGCAACATATGTCGCTATAAACAGATTTTTATCACATGTTGAAGAAGCGTGTCGTCCCAAACTAGACTCGTGTTGTATTTATGTTGGAACTGGTTCATTGTTTTTAACCATATAATTGCTCAACTGTCTTTACAGCCGTTGCTCTGTCTCTCTGTACCAGCCGGTATGATGTCTCCCTATTGCTCAGTATTGCTGTACCAGGTACTAAGTCTCTTTCTTTTGGTTAGTCAGCTGCCATAAACATGCTGTAATTTTTGAACAGATCTGTAAATGCAGTTAAGGACAATATCCTGTGCTACTTTTAATACAATACATGTTAACAGTAACACATCTTTAACAAAAAGACAAGAGCCCTTTCAACAGTGAAGGTATTTTGCTACAGAGCTTCATTCATTGGTTCCCAAGACAGCGAGCTATTTTTGAAAAGGAAGAACAGGAGTTTATGAGTCTGTGTCCAATTTTATCCTTTCTCTCAGAATAAACTGAATATTTTCACTGAAAGGTGTTTTGTCCTAATCTGTGTATTTGACCTCTAACACCTGAAGACAGTTTTCCTGTTTCACATCCCGCCTTTTTCTGTCTTTAATCAACAAAAACCTCAATTTAACGCGCATGCATTCAAACGAGGTCAAGGCCCCCTCCACACACACACACACACACACACACACACACACGCACACACACATAAACACACAATTTTCCAAATAATTCAGGGAGAGGTTGTCATATCCATCTATCCAATTAGGGAATAATTGGGAATATTATAAGCTTTATATGATGTGCAATAGTAGTCGGCAGAGTAGTCGTCATTTTGTGAATCTTATAAACCCAAGCAGCTGAGCAAAGAAGTGTGAGGGAAAAACAATGCAAGACTGAGAACTAGAAACAAACAGAAGAAATCAACTCCCTTTCAACCTCACCTCTCTGTAAGCAGAAATCTAGTGATATTCCCACATTAATATGTATTAACTGTTGTGTATCTTCTGTCTCTCTCTCTCTCTTTCTTTCCCTCCATCTCTCTCAGTCTCCCATATGAAATAATAAGCAAGGGTCTGGATGAGTCATCATCAATTATCTTATGCTCTGCAGCTCTGTAGCATACACACACACACACACACACACACACACACAAACAAACATGCACTCTCACACACACAAAGACCCAAGATTCCACTTACACGAAAGCATGCATACATATTCCTCCTCATATGCAAATATACACACACAAAAGCATACATACACACAAAAGCATGCACACACACACACAATTCAAAAGCAGAAGGCTGATGATGCTGTCTCATCCTCGGTGGTGTTACCGTGGGAACGGATCATAATCCTAACCCTTTCTGAAGGCAGTGATACACGGGCAACATTTTTAGGCAGCAGAGATGGATGATGTCGCCTACAGTTAACATTAAGCAAGTAACAACTAAAATTATCTCGCCCCATTGTGAGATTTCCTCATTTTTTGTTCTAGCAGAAGATTTCAAGCCTGAATACATTATTAAAGGCCATGATGCACTGGCAACCTCTTTGAAACAATGCAGTTAGATAATTGTATTGCCTTCAGCAGTTGACTCAACATTGTTGTTTTAATCACATACTGTAGGAGCATCTTGTTGCCAGGAAACATTAGGATACATTATTGACCGTGTATCTCATTTTTTGCCTTTTGCTGGGAACACAACCCATCCAATTTCACCAAAAAACATTTCCCAGACCTTCCAGAGAGGTTTCTATCAGAAAAACCCAGATAATTGTTTCTCTGAAAGTTGTTTCAAGGGGTCTAAAACTAGCAAAGCAAAACTAGCAAAAAACCAATGATTCTGATTTTACATGTAACTAGATTTTGGTTGCTAGGCACGTCTCCTGGCTTACCCCATGTTCCTAGAAGGTAAGACAGATGGCTGAATAATTAAGACAACTGAATTTTTTTTTTTCCAAATGTTCCGTTTTCTGCACTGAAATCAATCCAATGAATCCAAATGGAAGTGCTCAGTAATCCTTGTATTTATACGACGACAGGTGGTGCATCCAAATCTAAATTTTTTCTTTCTCAGGGACACTCCATACCTAAATAGAGCAGTTCACATGTACTTCATCGCTCTCTGCATCATCTGGGTATCTATTCAGTCTGGAGCCAATGTGTTACGGAGAGACAGCTTGTGCCTCCTCACCTCCTCTGCTGTGTTGCACACTTCGCCAAAATAAGGGAATGTGAGTGTTTTGGAGACTCGCAGTCTTGCAATATTCTGCTTATTACACATTACAAGTGTATTAAGCTACAGGTAAACACAGCTTAAGACTTCCACCTTTGGAGCTTAGCTAGGCTGAGTGAAATGATGCATGGTAAGGTCTATCACTTCACTTGTAAAACTCAAGAGTAATCTTTGACATTTTCAGTTGAATTAATGTTTTGCTACTCTCTATTGCCAGTTGTTATAACACAACAGGGATTCAACCTATACCCAGTTCAAAGCATTTGCTGTTCTAAACGCCTAGTGTCGGCTAGGTCTTTCCAAATCCTCTAGCACACAGAAAGTGATGCTTTTTACGCTTCAGCAGGCAACAGCAACAGCTGTTGGTGTGGAATAAATAGAAGAAAAACTCAGTTAGCATGAGCAGCGATAGAGCGACAAAGAGCAACACCTACAGAAACTCAAACTTCATCAACAGAGAATACATGGAAAAAGACGTCACAGTCCCGCCCACACTGTTTGATTGACAGGTGATCTCTGGGAAATGCAGTGCAGAAACACCACAGCAATTAAGCGCCTAGCAACAAAGATGTCAAAAACACTAGGAACTTGTGGATTACCACTTTCACATTTGTATTACTGACACATGATATGCCATTGATATGCCATTCTGGTGATAAGCACTCTATAATTTTGGAATCTTAAGAATATGTACAGGCACTGGAACGTCGTGAAAATAACTAAATAATAATAATAAATTAATAAAATGTTTTCATAATGAAACCCTTAAAAATCTGCGAGTGTGTGTGAAGCCTTAGAAAATGTTTGCAGTGCAATAGCTATCTAAGCTTTTGGTTACAAAATTTTACAGAAAAAGTGACCTTTTTTTTTTTTTTACAATGACACCCTTTTATTGCTGGGAGAGAAGGAAGGAATGAGACTGGAATAATAAAAAAAAACATCAATACAACGACCATCACTAAATCCCAGTCGATTACCTATTTATATCGCCCGCATCAATAGAAAAGAATGACTTTGAAGACCTGACGCACAGGTAAGCTCTCCCTGGAGAGAGAGAGAGAGAGAGAGAGAGAGAGAGAGAGAGCTGATGTTTCTTTTCTTAGTCTCATTTCTTCCTTTTCTCCCAGTAATAAGCGGGATTCGTTTTCATTAGTTTTGTGCATCTTTCTTGATTTTGTGCATGTGTCTGTTTCTTGTGAAAGATAGAGAGAGAGAGAGAGAGAGAGAGAGAGAGAGAGAGAGAGAGAGAGAGAGGGAGGGAGGGAGTGACTGCATGTGTGCGTTACGCCCCTGTGATTGAGCCAACAACAACAGCAGAGAGTGGGCAGTTCACTGATATAATCAGTTAATAAACACACTAATTACTGCAACACATCTGGAGGGTAAATTGAATGGTTTGCAGATTAGCTGAGCAGAGTGGTTGCCAAGCGGGTGATGTGCATTAGCGAGGCTGCCACAGATAATAACAAAGCATCGTGGCTTGGGAAGAGCAGTGTTGAATTAGTAATGGAAGTGAGTCAGGCAGACGGTAACATATTGGTCTCCAGCGCAGCGAATACTCTATTATTTATAATATTTTCCAATAATGAAAAACAATCGATATTTATATCAAAACAGATTTTCTATTACCGTCCTAAACGTTAGGTTGAAGACAGTGTAAGTCTTGATTACTGACAGGTAGATTAGTCTTAATTTCCTCCATATAACTAACAGATGTTTGAAGTGGGGAAGGAAGAGAGTTAGTCTGACAAGTGCTTTAGAAGTGTGTCTGCAATCACTGCTACATAAAAACTAGATGGGAAACCCTGCTGTCAAAGGCCATTTCCCTCAAGTTGAGACGTCCTAAATGCAGCCATCCCAGAGGCTCAGTGGGCTAGAGGCGCATGTCATCAACTCATAATACTGTGGCTTTAAAATCAACTCACAGTCACTGTCATGTCATCACTCGATCATGTTGACCCTTCTCCCATCTTTCCTGTCTTTTTCCACCGAATCCTGTGTAATTAAGCAGAAAAGTCTAATCACAGAGCGTGTCATTGAAAAGCCTTGAAGCGATAGTTCCTGTGTATGAATGTGTGTGTGTGTGTGTGTGTGTGTGTGTGTGTTTGTGTGCTGACATGAGGCAGCAGTGGGGGTGCCAGCCTCGTTGCCATAGCAGCCTGAGATGTGTTCTGGACCCCTGCCTGAGGAGTCCGTACACACACACACACACACACACACACACACACACACACACACACGCACACACACACACACAGAGAGAGAGAGAGAGAGAGAGAGAGAGAGAGAGAGAGCTTTGAAAACAATACAAGCACTAACAGCCACAGCTATTAAAAGTAAAATAGAACAGTAATCCTTAGTTTAATCCAATTGGCTGTTGCTCTGTCCCGCAGTGATAATGGACAGATCAGGTCAACACAATGTATCCGATGTCCTCAACTTGACTTTGTCGGGTTTCCGCTAGTTAGGAACAAATGATGCACTGTGAAAATAGAAAATATATTCTGTTCTAAATATAGACAAGGCAGAGGTCCCTCTCTTCCAAGCCTGCTGCACTACTGCTTTGGTATTTCATCAGTCTCTAGAGAAATTGTTTGGAAACTCCTACACTGCTAATGGAGGAGAAGACGTCTACCACGGCTTCCACTGTAGCCATGGTGTGGATTTGTGGCAATGGTTTATATGTAAGAAAAAACATAAAATAGAGCACACAGAGTTTTTCAGAATGCCTTTGAATTTACTATTTTGAATCATCTTTGGAATCTCAAAGTCTGCAATTTCAATAGTAGTTTATTTCATTTTAACTGTGACCCTGACCTCTACTGCGCTCTCTCTCTCTCGTTCTCTCTCTGAGTGTATTGTGAGAGTGGCTGTGTGTGTAGCTGCATGGTCACTGTTAATCTTCAAGATGCTATGGGAATGATACAAACAAGACCGTAGCAGAGAAGATTGGCATACTCTACACTTCATTTTACATTGTGTGCCACCGGGTCAGATTTACAGGGAACCTGCTGTGTTGCTTTATGGCACAAAGAGTGATTACTTTACAGCACAAAACACGAAGAGGGTGCTGTTCTTCCAGAGCAAACAGAGCTAAAGCTTTCAGAGTTTCTCACAACGGCAGATGGTGGAACAAGTGAAAGGCCGGTGGAAAAAATCTCATCCAACATGTTTGTCCTTCTTCAGTAAAGCAAAAGAGAAAACCTTTGATTAAAGAAGCAAAGATCCTCTTTGCAACAGGGTTTATGGGAAATGTGGTCTTAATTTTGAGAAACACTAGCACTAGCAACAGCTGGTGTGATATAGAAGCTATAATATTATATGATCATCTTGACCATGGTCTCAGTTGTTTATAGTAATTATGCAAGTGTATCAAATTAATTTGACATTGATATATTGATGTCTAAAAATACTACCTGTATCACCTTTGATGGTACTAACAGTGATGCTCATTAGACACACACACACACACACACACAAATACACACACCAGTGCCAGGTGAGTCACCAGTGGGGTTTGCATCCGCTTCAAATTCTTTCTAAATACAGTCTCGTTCTCTTTCTTCCTCCGCCCCTCTGTTTCTTCTTCCTCGTGTTTTCCTCTTTCTTTCCCTCTCGCTTTTCCCCACACTCTTTCGTCTCCTTTCTCCTCCTCTCTTCCTCCCTGGCTTTCAATTATTTCCCCTCTCCCTCGATTGCCCGCCCCTTCTCTCTCCTCTGTTCATTTATGCTCCTGTCTTTTTCCAATTTCTCTTTTCCTTTTACTGTATGTCTCTGATCCCCTCGCTCTCTCTCTCCTCCACTCTTATCCTCCTTTCTCTCTGTGCTCTCTCTCTCTTGTTAAGAAGTGATGATAGAAACTAGCTGAGCGCTCCAACATGGGCCGACTTTCTTAATATTTCACATGCAGCTGAATATATACAGACACAGAGGTGGGGGCTAAATGGGAGCTGCTAATGATAGAACCCATAGTCCATACCCGGGGATGCGCGCGCCACAACTACGCGCAGACTTGCCAAAAATGCGCATAAACAGCGTAAATTTAGGAAAATGGAAAAATCAGGTTTCAGTCTCTGCCTATGCCAATGCTCAATGCCCATGTGCAGTTTCAGATTGATTGGCCAACCCATTGAGGAGCAAAATGGATGCAGACAGACAGAGTTTTCCCCATTTTATTGTAGGATTATGGGTTTATAATGATAGAGATGGCAAAACCGAGAGCAACAGACAGAGCTGGCATGTATAGTATTGCCTCAGGTGTTTGTTTTTGATGTTAGTGCTGTCCTTGTTTCTGCTGCAATATCTGTCCTGGCAGTGGAAGACAATATTATCGTGCCAATTAGGTCTTAAAATCAAACAGGACAAACTGATAAAGTGACTGATACATACAGATAGACTGATAAACAGACACATACTCACACTTCCTCTTGGCTTCTCGCTCTCTCTCACTTTGTCACACACTTTGATACAAACACACACACACTAGAATCACCCAAACACATTTTCTGTTAGAACACGCAGTCAAGCACACACAGGAAAGAATTTACTCCCTCCCTCCCTTTCTCTCGTTTTCACTCATTTATATGAGAGGTAAGTTCTAGAAATAGTATTACTTTGTTGTTATTTCTTCTATGTTCCTTCATAAGATGTTTGAGTAAGCACATTGTCAAGTATTTTAGTAAAAAACAAGTGTTTGATAGAAGATTGATATTCTTTATTAAATGGCCTATTTGGTAAGGTAATTCAGTAATGCATTTAATAAAGGTGTTAGATTCTTCAGCAAAGTATTTTAAGTATTTGATTCATCGTTTGATGTTAAAGTGTGTGTAGGAGGTGACAAGAGGAGGAAAGAGGAAGAGGAAAGAGACAAAAAAAGATGCATAAGCAAAGAGGGAGAGAGAGAGAGAGAGAGAGAGAGAGAGAGGGAAGAGAGAGAGAGAAGAGAGAGAGAGACTCGTGGGAAATTAAGACATTCTGAAGGTTTTTGGATTGATGCATCCATGGGCAGAGAGAGGGGAAGCGTGGGTAGATTGACAGAGAGGTCACACAACAAGCAGTGTGTGTGTGTGCGTGTGTGTGCGTGTGTGTGTGTGCATGTGGTCTCCAAGTGGGACTCTTAAGAGTCAGCAAACTGAAAGCTTTTTTAACAACACGCACAAACACACACATACACACTTTGTCACTCATTCACTCACACACACACACACACACACACACACACACACACAAACACACGCTCTTCTCCTCTCCTCCCTCTCACACACAATGTACGTACACATGTACATTCAGAAGTGTGCACACACAAGCGCACACACGCACACACACACACACACACACACACACACACACACACACACACACACACACACACACACACACACGTACAAGCCTAATGTTGTAGTTGCTAAGATGTTTGGTCTCTGTCCTCATTAATAAACTACATTGCATGCATGAATAAGAGAGCAAAAGTGTGTGTGTGTGTGTGTTCACTGTACATGTGCTTGCATCCATATGAGTGAATTTGTTGTAGCGAAGTGTGTGTGTGTGTGTGTGTGTGTGTGTGTGTATGATTGCATTTCATTGTGTCCTTAGGCACGTTTGTACCCGCACATGTGGTACTGTACACATACACACATTTGTGTGTCCTTCTGTGTGTACATGTGAATGTGAATTTGTATGTGCTTGCCCATGTGTGTGTGCATCTGAATGCAAGTGCTTGTGTCCATGTGCGTGGAAAATGTGTGTGTATGCACGCCTGTGCCTGTCCATCTGTGTGTGTGTTTGTGTGTTAAAAGTTTAAACGCCCCCTCCTGTATTTCCTGTCTCTGCTGGCATCATCTGCCTACTCAACCAATCAAGCGGGAGCATCCCACATCTCTCTTAACGAGCCAATTAAACTAGAGTTGCTGAAAGGAATGACCTCAGGGCACTAGTCTCCTCTCCTTTCCTCTCTTCCTTCCCTCCATTCCTTTCCTCTCTTCATTCCTTCCCTATCCTCTCCTTCTCCACTCCATCCTTCTCTCCTTGCACCCTTTGTCAATTTGTTTTCCTTCTCTTGTCCTCTGTCCTTATCTCATTCTCTCTCTCTCTTCAATAACCCTTTCCCCCTTCCTCCCATCCTCCCTTCTTTATCTCCTTTGCCCTGTCTGCCTCCTAACTCTATTATTTTGCTATTCACCACCTCTTAATCCTCCTCCTCTTACTGTCTCTCTCCTTCACCTCATTGTCTCCCCATGCTCCTCTGTATCATCCCTCTCTCTCTCTCTCTCTCTCTCTCTCTCTCTCTCTCTCTCTCTCTCTCTCTCTCTCTCTCTCTCACCAGATGCTTGTTAGCAATCATCTATCTGCAAGTCCTCTTCTTTCTCTCTCTTTTCTCTCTCCTTCTGTCCCTCACCCACTCTTGGTCTAACAGGCTTTATTGTGCTTGTGATCTGTCATCTATCTGAAGTCCTCCTTTTTCCTCCTTGTTACAGAGCTGTTATAGACATGATACATGGGCAGCAGGACACACACACACACACACACACACACACACACACACAATTTACAACAGATGTTAACATGACTGGAGAAAAAGGACACGCTGACCTCTCGTTATCATAATCTATAATGATGTGTCATCATGTTATTGTTGTATGATTGATGTTTGAATTATTTTTATTATTGTATTATCATCATACAGTCAATAGTATGCTTGATTTTTTTCTGACATAGCTATCAAAGACAACAATTAATGATAAAATGGTTGTAAAAATCTAATAAAAATAAAATATCTATTCTAGTCTATAAAAAAAAATAACAAAATGGCCATGTCAACAGTAAATGTCCTTGTGGATTGTTTGTATCTTTTTTTAACGATTCATGATTTTAATGTATTCTAATCTCTGTATGTACGTACACTAAGTGGCCACTTTATTACTTTAGTGCACCTCTCCTCTGCCAGACAATGAGTCATGTGGCTGTGACTCAGTATATAAAGCATGCAGACACGGTAGAGAGGTTCATATTTACGTAAGTGGCTTTGAACGCGGTATATTGTTGGTACCAGACGCACCAGTTCCAGCATCTCAGAAACGTCTGACCTCCTGGAATTTTCACCCACGACAGTGTCTACTGTTTTCTAAAAATGGTGCAAAAACATCCAGTCAGATGCAATCCAGAGGGTGAAATTGCCTTGTTGATGACAGAGTCAGAGGAGAATGCCGACAGGCGGACACAAGTATGCAAAAAACATCTTAGTACAACAGTGACGTGCAGAAAGTCATCACAGAACACACAGCTCATCGACCTTGAAGCAGATGGGCGACAACAGCAGAAGACCACGCCGGGTTCAACTCACTCCTGTCAGCTAAGAACAAGAAGATGAGGCAACAGTGAGCACACGATTACCAAAATGGATGACTAAAGAGTGGAAATATGCTGCCTTGTCTGACGCATCTCGGTTTTTGCTGCAACATGTTGATTGCAGGGTGACAATTTGGCGTAAACAAGATGAGTCCTTGAATCCATCCTGCCTGGTGTCAACAGTGCAGGCTGGTAGTGGCGGTGTTAATGGTGTGAGGGGAATGTTTTCTTGACACACTCTTAGTGCCAATGGGGCATCATTAGAATGCCACAGTGCACCTAAGCATGTTGCTGACCATGCAGGAACATTTAGTGGAATAGGATATCCGCTGCATGAATGCCTCGAAGAATTTAGGCTGTCCTGGAGGCAAAAGGAGGGGGTCCTACCTGGTTCCTACCTAATAAAGTGGCACTGAGTGTATCTTCTACTTGGTTTATGTATGCTTTAATTAAGCAATATTACACGAGAGGGTGTGCGTTACCGTCATTATTGGCACGACAGTGATGCGCGTCAGGACCGAGGCGCTTGCGCCGAGGTCCGTAAGCATCACTGAAGTGCCAATAATGACGGTAAAGCTCACCCTCGAGTGTAATATTGCGATTATACAACAGTTACCAACAAAATAAAATATATAAACAAATGTATTCATATTGTGGGGCAATTCGCTCTCAAAATAAAAAACTTTTTGCTACTGTTATCTCCGTTTCCCTGGAAATACATGGGGTCTGACTAATAACTGGAAAACAATCAGTCACGTCAGTAGACTCCTATGTAATGGAACCTAGTTTACTACTCCAGCAAGTAGGCGGAGCCTTAGTAACGACCTAGCAACAGAGACGATTTCTAGTCCCTGTTGAGTCAGCCAGCCAACTTGAGCTAATGCTTTCTAGAGATCGCGGGATTTCCCAAACTGAATAAATACCACACATATAAACACAAAACGCGCCTTGCTAGCTCAATCTTGTTGTAACTAAGATATCTGCTGAAAAAAATAATTTTTCCATGGACAGATTTAGCTACTATGTCCGCGAACTTCACATGTATTTTTAAGACTAGCTTAAAAATACATGTGAAGTTCGCGGACATAGCGCCGTGTCACCGACTCACCGGCACAGCTGATGGAGGATGCCAGAGCGTCTGGTAACATCATGGCTGAACACAGTTAGCCGTAACGTTAGCGTTATATTTAAATATATTGTATGATAATATGGCGGAGTAAATATTTAGTGATGAGCACGGCGAGGTGTGCTGTCATGCTGATTTGAGCACGTTCTAAATGTCTAGTTGACCAAATCAGATCAGCTTGGTCGGAACTACCTGTTGTATAATGGGTTTTGTAAAACATTTTCTATGTGTTGATAGCATTTTGCCAATAAATTAAGGCTTCTGCACACAAGAAAATATCTGCTGTGTTCATTTTGTCCCAGATCGCTAAGTGGGAAGAAGCCAAATGGCACTGATTTTGTCAGTTATCAGTCATCCAGATTTAAATTTCCTGCTCCTGATATTAAATTATATATATAAAAATTATGTACACTGGGATTCATATCATAACACTATCATACCTAACAAAGGTCATGTGGTGTCACTATATGGTCTTATCTCCTCTGCCTCTGGCTTTTTTCTCCTCTGAATTCATAAATGATTGTATTTCCTAAATTATCCATAAATTATAAATTATCTTATCACCCATAATATGATCATGACCCAAAACATAATGTACAAATAATACAAAATCAGATCTACAAAATGCTATACCTTCACAATGCACTTAGATTGGAGAAAAGAAAATGAGGAAGCCATGGCTTGTGGGATTTTGCAATACTTACAAAAGTTTGGAGAAATAGAAAACTTTTCAGATTTGAGAGTGTGTCACTGCCTTCACCACAAGAATTAAGTTAGCATCTGAGTGGCTAGCGAGCTTTGTCCCAAATATGTGAAATACTTCTATTCTTGAAAAGATCAGAGGGAATTCAATTTAACTTGATTACAGCATGACGATAATGACTCTGTTCTATGTGGAAATGTAAATAATTTATATTTGGTATGATTTAGCATGGCTATATAAATCCTAAGCCAAGTTTTCCTTTGCACTGACAGAAAAAGGCATGGAGATTTAGAGGATGAGATTGGATTGAATTAGACTCAATTAGTCAAACAGACCAAAGGGAGAGTGTGTGTGCGTGTGTGAGAGAGAGAAAGAGAGAGAGAGGGAGAGAGGGAGAGGAGAGAGAGAGAGAGAGAGAGAGCACAAGAAAAAAAGCGTGTGGGAGGGAGAGACAGAGAGAGAGAGAGTTGGAGAGAGAGAGAGATCTCAGTAATACCTCTAGCTGCTTGCAATAATTGGTTCGCTTGGGAGAAAGACTGTTCACCCCAAGCCACACACACATTACAATAACCCTAAGTGCTTCTAAATGTTAACAGAAGTGTCCTTGGGTTGAAAGCAACGATTAGCTTTCTGAGACACGCCTCACACACACACACACACACACACGCGCGCGCATCTGCGCACACACACACACACACACACACACACACAACCACACACACAGTCACACACAAACAGGAACATGCCAGCACAAATATAACACATAGACGTGATACTCAGACACATATACGTATGTACAAATGGGCGCAAGCACGCACACACAGACACGAGTATAGAGTACAATTATATGTATACTCCTACTGTCTAGATTCATTTAATCATGATAACTATACAAATAACAACAGGTTTAGCACTTAAATCTGCAGTAGAACTAAACCAAAACAGATGTGGAACCAAAACCAAACGATATATGGGAAAACAGTTAGGCTACACACACAATATGGGATATGGGAACATATTGTGATTATTTATCAGCTGCAAACTGAATTGCAATTTGATAACTATTGCAGACAAAATTTCTCATTTCCTTATGACAAGACCAGGTACGATGTCAAATCAGCAGGCCACCAGGTCTGCTCAAAGAGATAACACTCCTGAAGAAAAGATTTTGTTTGCTAGCGCTATCTTGTTGTAAACAAGATACTCGCTGAAAAAATAAATAATTTTCCATACATAAATTTAGCTAGCGGAATCATAAATTTCACTGTGAGTTTTTGAAGCAGGTAGAGCCATGGTGTCACAGTCTGTGTGTGGGAGGATCATGGTTTCATGGTTACATTGCAACGTCAACACAGAGTGATGTTATTTTCCAAACAAGTTTTTTTTGTTTTGTTTTCTCGAGCTTTGAGGTATCAACTCAAAAAACCCTAAGGTATGGCAACAGCCCAGCACTGTCACTTGCCATTAAAAATTCAAAACCTGCATATATCAACAAAACTTGGAGCAATGCCTTGATTTGGGGAAATTATTATTAGGCCTGCTGCTGTGTGATAAATTAGTAGATGTAGCTCACCAAGCTGTCCAGCAGTGAAGCAAACAGCTTACCACTGGCTCATGCTTCATGTGGAAATGCAAGTGTGCTTGGTCAAAATAATATAATTGCAGCCAAAACAAATGGGCGCACTGACCGCATTTGGGAGTGACGCACCACCTGAAACTGGAAACAAGTTACATAAATATTCCTCTGTCCAGGATTGGCTGAGCAAAGAGGAGCCGGAGCCACTGGACGATTACAGTGTTTTTTTTCCTACAGTACCACTCAGGTACTGGTGTTTTCAGGTCTGGGGTCGTCATGAACAGCACAAGAAGCATGAATGTCAAGGTATGCCAACCAAGTAAATGTTGTGACCTAGTCATGATGTGACCAAATAAATGTCATGCTTGGATGATCAATTATTTAATGAAATGAACTGTAATCAGCTGATTATAATTGATTGATTGCTTTGGTCTTGCTCCTCCTCCTCATCCCAGTATTCCCTCTGTTTAGGATGGAAACAGGAGGAACTAGTTTGAACTTCTTGATGTCACTATATGTCTCTCTAAATCTAAAAAATCTTTTTCTCTTCCTCCTCCTCCTCCTTGTCTTCCTCCTCCTCCTCCTCTCCCTCCTCCTTGTTTTACTTGGAAGGCAATTTATTTTCAACATTATAACGAATGGATGAATAGTTCAAAGTTGGACTCAGTTGAAATAAGGTTCAAGGTTCAAGCTTTAAGTCCAGTGCCATGACTTGGCATCAACAAATAACACCCATGTGAGCCCTGATTGCTAACTTGGCCATTTTGGAAGCTACTTCAAACCTCATTTATTGAAGCAAATGTTCAGTTTTATTGTATGGCTAAAAAGGAAAGATAAATCTTGCAAGGATGTGAATTTAAAACTACAAGTGACCCGCTGCATCAGAGGTCTGACAGCAGCGTATGTTCAGCCAACCAGAATCAGAGTATTCTGTCTGCACAGAGTCAGCTATATTAAAACCAAACACGGTTAATAAACTGACATGACAATAACTGACATATTTGACTTCCAACTGGTCAATTTCTTTACATGTCGCTTTAATAATGTGGTTTGATAACATGGTAATGTGAATTTCAACAAGATCATTACAAAATGGAGGGGAAAAGAATGGGCATTCAATGAATATATTATGGCATACAATATTACACACACACACACACACACACACAATCCCTCTCTTTCTCTTCTCTTCCTCACATCCTCTCTCTCAAGCACACACACACACACACACACACACACACACACAAACGAGCACAGTTCCACTTTCACTGGTATAATAATGCATATTTGATCTGAAGTCACAGAGTTATGAATTATACAGATGGAGCAGCCTACACAGGACTTAAAAGCTATGTCTGTGTGTGCGTGTGTGTATGTGTGTGTGTGTGTGTGTCTGAGGGAGAGGTAAAGGGAGACAGAGAGATTAACATATAGACATAGCAGGCCAGCAACACTTTTGTCAGAAACAAGAGTTGAATTTTGGGGGGGCGGGGAGCATCCTGGTGGATCAATTGGCTAAAATGCAAACCATGTCACTGCTTTGTCCTGGGTCTGAATCCGGTCACATGTCATTCCCTTCTCTCTCTCCCCCTTTCCTGTCTCTCTTCACTGTAAGCTATCCAATAAGGCATGAATGTCTAAATCAACTTCAAAAAAGAGATGAATTTTGGAGTTTACACAATCACTCACTCACACGCATTCTATAAGTGAAGTGCAATCGGATGGAATGTAGGTTTACTTTACAGAGTAGCTACTGTGTGTGTGTGTGTGTGTGTGTGTGTGCGTGTGTGTGTATGTGTGTGTGTAGACACATATCTCCTCAAATTAAAACAAAAAACAATATTCCTACACTGTGCCTTTGTACCGTCGTATTGTGTCTATGAGTATGTTGTATTGGTTCTGCTCCAGTGTGGCTTTGGACCACCCATGGAGTAGAAAATCCCTTTAATTATTTAAAACGGGTGTTGTGCTAAAACGTAGAACGCTCAGTGTCATAATGAAAATTGTTTATCTGACCGCTGAGCAAGCTAATGGACATAGAGCACAACATATTAAAAACATAGCAGATAATTGTCTCCCAATCATCCTAATATCCCAGAAATGAAGAAGAGTATTACTATTTACTATTACAAAACGCAGTATATCAATGGGCAAAAAAACAAAAAACAAAACAAATCTTTGCCTTTAAGTTTGTTATCATTCAACATATCTAAAGTATAGAAAGTGCAGTCTGTAAAAGTGTTAGGACTTGTTATCTATCTACAATGATAGAAGTTACCTACTATCCCTTATAAGCACCATAATTTGTTTGAATTTTGGACTATCAATCATTTTGTGGGAGTTGTCGCTTTTTACAAATGGTGACTATCTCATGAACAAAAGTATTCTTGCAGATATATCATCCGTGTCATGCAGAAACCGCATGTCTATATGTTATTTTTCTGGAAATGACAGCTAGAATTGTCTCCTACTCGTAGAAAATGTTTCATGGCCCTGAAACCAGCCGAAACCACTGATAATGTGTTGGAAAATGTCAGAAAATTGAGCGTTGGGAAATCACAGTTTTCCTGACTCTGTGTACATATGAGGTTTCTGCAGGATATTATTATCCGCCAGAGTGCTCTTCGTAACATAATGAAGCATGGGTAGCGTTTTTAGGCAGTAAAGACAGACGGCTATAATAAAGAAGGCAATATTGCCTTCTGGATGGATGGGGATATGCAAGTGGGACTTAATTAATGAGGACAACAGCCGGCTGCAACAAAAACACAACTCTTAAATACAAATACTGTTAGCAGTGACATAAACCCACCTAAAGTCGGTTTACCCACTTTTTAATTTGCGGAATAGAGTTCACATATCTTTTTATAGGCTGACATTAATATTTATGACCTTAATGAATAGTATACATCATGGTAAGTAGCCTAGTAACAAACTGATGTAAGCTATATGAACATAGTTTCTTGAGGAAGAAAAGCATAAAATAATGTTTTTGCCCTGCTCATGTCTATTTTATTTTCTGCACCCTTATATCCTTTTTTCTCTTCCTTATCCCCTCTCTTGCTCTATCTCTCCACCCTGTTGTCCTCTTCATCCCTCCATCTCATCTCTCTCTGCCTTGTTCTCTCCTACCAAAACCTTCATTTTCTGTCCTCGTCTTCCTGCAGCTTCTCTCTCCACAAAATTTCTTTCCTCTTTTTGCCTCTCCCATTTTCACACTCTCCTTCCCACTCTCTGTCTGCCTCTTTCCATATCACTCCTCCTCCCTCTGTCCTCTCTCCCTTTATCTGTCTCTCCTTTTCTCTCTTCTCTTTCCTTCCTAAAATCCTCTATCTCTCCTCTGTAAATCCCCTCTCAAATTAGTAATAAATGAAATAGAGAGGATTAGAGACAATGCGATCCTCTTTTTAATCCACCATGTATCCTTAAAGGGATACCTTCATTAAAAGGATACCTTCACATTTTGTCCTCACTTGCATCTAATGCCCCGAGGTTTCAATAAGAAACGCTAACAATGCTAACAAGCTGTTAGGGAAGTGTAAATGCTTTTTTGCACAAGGTGACAAGTGTATGGTGAGGGGAAAATAAAAATCTCAAATTTAAAATACCCTTTACACAGGATACCTTCGTCAATCGAATACATTGGCTGTTGAAATTATACTTATTTTTCTTTGCCAGACAGCAGCTCCTTTGTTCGCAGCTACAAATGGCAGCAAGAGCCGTAGCAGTAGTAGTAGCAATAGAAGCAGCAGTAGCGGTAATAGTAGTGGTAATAGTAGTAGTAGCAGTATAAGTAGTAGCAGTATTAGTAATAGTAGTAGCAGTGTAAGTAGCATTGTAATAGTAGTAGTAATAATAGTAGCAGTAGTAGCAGTAGTAGTAGTAGTAGTAGTAGTAGCAGTAGTAGTAGTAGTAGTAACAGTAGTACTAGTTGCAGTCGCAGAAGTAATAGTAGGCTAGTGGTAGTAGCAGTAGCAGTAGTAGTAGTAGCAGTAGTAGTAGCAGTAGTAGTAGCAGTAAAAGTAGTATTAGTAACAGTAGTAGCAGCAGTAGTAGTAGTAGCAGCAGTAGTTGTAGCAGTAGTTGTAGCAGTAGTTGTAGCAGTAGTAGGAGCAGTAGTAGGAGCAGTAGTAATAGTAGTAGTAGCAGTAGCACACCTGGGAAAGCCCACAGAAAACCCACGCAGGCCCATAGGTGGGAAAATGGCATGTGCCTTGCATGGGCACACCCACACAGGGCCCACATGTGCTTTCTGTGGACTGGCCCAAGTGTGGGCAGCCCACAGAAAACCCACACAGGCCCATAGGTGGGAAAACGACATGGGCCCTGCATGGGCAAAGCCACAGTGGGCCCTTGTGGGCCCCAGGCCACACTGCCCACAAAAACCCCACAGTGACCCCGCTGGGGCTTGTTTGCTGGGTAGCAGTAGTAGTAGCAGTAGTAGTAGTAGCAATAGTAGGAGCAGTAGTAATAGCAGTAGCAGTAGGAGCAATAGCAGTAATGGTAGTAAAAGTAGCAGTAGTACTAGCAGTAGTAGCAGTAGCAATAGCAGTAGTAGTAGTAGCAGCAGTAGTAGCAGCAGTAGTAATAGAAATAATAGCAATAGTAGCAGTAGTAGTAGTAGTAGCAGTAGCAGTAGTAGTAGTAGTAGTAGTAGTAGCAGTAGTAGTAGTAGTAGTAGTAGTAGTAACAGTGGCTCCCATCAGCAGTCATTTTACAATGGCCATTTACAATCCATCTAGTAAGCATACGGTGCAGTTTTTCATTTTCACTGTGCTTCTGAATTTAAAAATTAAGATAAGCATCATGCAGGTTAGGGATGAAAGGACAGAAATGGACAGGACTCAGAAATTGGATAAGAGGAGAGGAGAAAAGACAGACCAATGAATGAAAGGGTGAAATGAGGGAGAGACAGGCGAGAACTAATCCCTTTTCCCATCTTCCTCCTCCTCGCTCTCTTTATCTCTGCTCTTTTATTGTAACCTCCTTAGCCCCACTGCCAAAACCCCTTCCTTCCTCTTCATGTCTCCTCTTCCCTCTCTTAGTACCCCACACCCCCTCGTCCCACCCCTCTCTCTCTGAGGTTAAATGACCCCACTCAGTATAAGAGCATCATCAGGGGGATGAGATAACCTTTTATTCCATCCTTTTAATCTCTCTCACAGACTCTCTCTCTTTGCATCTCAGTGTCTCCTTCTATCCCTCTTTTCGCCCTTTCTGTCAGTCTCTCCAGTATCTGCCTGTGTGCGTGTGTGTGTGTGCGTGTGTGTGTGTGCACGCATGTGTGTGTGAATGTTTGCATGTGTGCAGCAGGTTCCAATTCCAATGTAACTAGAAGAGATTTCAATTATAAGCAACCCTTCCACACCTCCTCTCTCCCTCTCTGAGACAAATTAATGTGTATGAATATTACATTAAAAGTATAAGTAAAACATTGTTTTCATCACCTCCTCTCCCTCTCGTCTCTCTCTCTCCCCTCCAGGAAGTGATTATAATCTCTGGTCACGCAGGTGTGAGATGGCTGAGGAAAGTGCTTGTGTCAGAAACATTTTTGAGTTATTGCGCTCCCTTATTGGAACTCATCATCTCCTCATTTCTGGGCAGCGGCACAAGATTGTGGTTGTACTGCCGGACTGCGGGTCAGCTCCCTGGCGTGAGTGTGTGTATACACTGTACATAACCCCCCACCCCCTTCCCCTGCAGCCACTCCCCCAGGCTGCTGCTATAAATAAGAATGCATTAAAAAATTAACCTGCCTGCTTAAATTAGGGCTAAAAATACTCCAATAATGCAAGCCTTGTATTTGTCTTTGGAGTGTGTTTTCACAGATAGATAGATAGATAGACAGACAGACAGACAGACATGCGTACATACAGACATTTATGTGTAGACTGATAGGTTTTACAGAAATCTTGTATCTTCAATGTTGACCTTTTTAATTGACAGAATACATTGTCTCCCTCACATGTAAAAAAAAATGTTTCATGCTCTCTGTACTTGGATCAAATCATATACTGACAATTTATGAGCAATATACAAGCATTGTAAATGGATAATTTAGCCAACAATTAAGGCCGTTATAGACTGGAGGGTTTTTTTGGGGCAACATCACAGGACTATGTTCCTGCCAACAGTATCGAAGTGAGACATGGGGCAAATACGCTGGTGAATTTCCATGTAATAAATGCTATATGTCATGTGCCACGGCCTTAACACAGGCTTTTACCAGCAGTAATCTGTCATTACATTGTTGTTCCTCATATCACACCATGCATCATGCACTTAAGATGCAGGCCAAAGGTTCTTTATCTTTGCTGATGGCAATATTGTGTATTTCAAACGTTTCAAAATGTTGCCCATTTATCATTGCCTTAATGATGACATTTTGTCAAACACATTTCCAGTTGGAAACCTATTACTGTTCATCTCCTCTAGGACTGCAATTCATCAAAGGGATTATGGCAGTAGATCAATGACCAGGAACTGGATAATAAAGGACAAAACAGTGTTATGAAATTTTATCTTCATCTCTGATGCTTGTCTCTCTGTGTGTGTGTGTGCGCACGCATGCTTAAATGCCTCTACAGTGAACGTATTCAACTAGTACACACACACACACACACACACACACACACACACACACACACACACAATGGTGATTGGAAAATGGTGACTGGCTGAGGAGACCCTTGCTGTGTGCTCCACAAACGAAAAAAGACGTGATTGGCTACTCTTATGTAACAACCTTGTCGGCCCTGATGCTAACTCGTTACCATAGCAACAGAATTAGCTCCCTCTGTGACTGTCTCTGTATGTCTTTCGCTCTCCCTCTCTCTCCTTTATTCCTCTCTGTCCTCACCTTTGTTCCTATCTCTCTCCTCCTTCTCTCTTAGGTTTAATCCAATTAAATGGGCTTCATTGAAATGAAATATGCAACTGCGCTCTCTTCCTCTCTCCTTCCCTCCAGTCCTCTCTCATCTACTTCTCTAACTTCCAGCCACTTCCTCTCTGCCCCCCCCCCCCCCTTAGCTCAATCTCTCATTCCCTCAGGTCTCTTTCATCACATCTTTTCACTCACTTCCGCCCACCAGGTTTCTCTACTGCTCATCTCTCTCTCTCCGTCTCTCTCTCTCTCACTCTCTGTCTGGCCTTCTCTCTCCCCATTCCTCTCTCTCATCCCCTGTCAATCCATCTCTCTTTGAACAACAGATTAATTAACAGATTATTTAATTATTTCTGCCTGTTGTCTTTTTCTCTTTCCTCCTCTCTCTTTTTCCACCTCCCTCTGTCATTCTGTCCCTCATCTCTGTCAACCCATCTTTGAATGAAAGCAGATTAACGATGGATTGATCACCAGTACGTCTCTCTGTCCCGCTCCCTCTCTCTGCCGCTCTCTTCCTCTCACCCCTGTCATTCCCTCTCTCAATCTCAATTCAGTTCAATTCAAGGTGCTTTATTGGCATGGAATACGAAAGTACTTATTGCCAAAGCAAAGTTAACAAATTCAAATGACAGTAATCAAACTAACGAACAATAAATATGCAATTGATGTATCATGTGTCAATCTCTTTGAATGACAGAGTAACATATATTAAATTAACTGAAGATTAACTAGCAAATCTCTGTCTGGTCCTATTCTCTCTTTCTTCACCCTTCTCTCTCTCTTTCTCTCTCTCGCTCTCTCTCTCTCCCTCTGTCTCACACTTCCACCCACCATCCTCGCTCTCTTTGTGTCTCCCTATCAATCTCTCAACACCTCTCTGAACACATTAATCTCTAATTCTTTCTGCGGTTGTCTGTTGTGGATCTCTCTTTCCCTCTCTCCCCTTCTCCCTTTTGGTCTATCTCTTTCCAAACAACAGATTACCAATAGATTAATCACTGACAGATTCATCTCTGTCCCTTCTGCCCATCGCTTATTCTGTATTTCTCTTTCCATCTCCCTCAAACCTGTCAATCCATCTTTTTCCAACGACTCCAGACTAATTAACGGCACAGTAATTAACAACAAATTAATCTCTCATTATCTCATTTTTTCTTTCTCCTTCATGGCAGCTTTGCCTTCATCATGCATCACAATGTGTGCACGTGCATGTGTGTGTGTGTGTGGGAGAGAAAGAGAGAGTAGTTGTGTGTGTGAGTGTGTGTGTGTGTGCATGTAAGAATAAACCAATTTCCCCTTTCTCTTCCTCTGCCCTCACCACTTCTCTTTGTCCGGCCGCTCGCTTTCCTCATTCAGTCCCGCTCTCCTCTTTCCACCTCATTTTATTCTTCTCAAACTTGAAAATTATTTACTCCTCTTGTCTCTGCTCTTCCCTTCATTACACTCTACAGAAAATCAGCCTCAGAAATAACCAGAGTCAAGGCCAAACCACATGTGTGTGGTGTGAAAAAAGAAGAAAGGGAATGAGGCTATGCGTCAAACTACAGACCTTGAACACAACAGAAAAAAATTCATAGTCAGTCAGATTTAAGGATGTAATGCAATATCTCTGATCATGCCTTATATTAGCCAAGGGGCGATGTTACAGGGACAAATCACCTTAGATCCACACAGCCATCCCAGGAATTGTGGGTACAGCTAGATAGCTGATGTTCCTACCACTTTCTCTTTGTGCTTATTAGAATTACAAAGTTATCAATTCAAAACATTTTACAATCCTTTGACAATGAAAAATGCCTCAGTACTGTGTAAGAGTCGACATAGTCAACATCAGGATGGGCCAACAAAATAACAAAATGTTTCAATTTGATTCACCATCTTTCTAGAAATATGTTGTTTTTGGATTGGAATATTCAGGATTGGGATGAGTGTGTACCCTGCTGTTGTTAAAGACAATAATTAGAATTTCATGAAGTTAAAAGGGCTGCGATATAACTTGGGCCAAACTGAACCATGTTTTAAAGGTGAACAGTCAAATCTCAATCTTCACCAATGAAGAGATGCTACAATGAGTGATGTGATTTCATCTGTTTGTATCAGTTAAAACCCATAGCTGCTGCATTTTGAACAAGCTGTTATTGGAAGAGACTTTTGATTGATGCCAGAATAAAGAAAGTTACAGTATAGTCTAAATGTGGGGAGATGAAAGCATCTCCAAGTTGTTGTTCCCAACTGAAAAAAGCAAGTCTGCACTACTCTCTTAAAGGGATAATGATCAGTAGGAACACCAACAACATCCTCAACGACTCCTCCTTGACTCCTCCATAAATCTCTGACACATGATGCCACCCCACCCCCCTCCCCTCCCCGTCCCCTTGACCTTCAGTCGCTTGTCATTGCCACAAACAACAAAGTCACATTTTCCACAACAGAGGTGAGTAACTAAAAATGTGTAGTGAATATATCACAATACAAAATACTGTAAAAATAATACTGCTTTGTCATTTGTTTTTTTGGCTAGAGAACAAGGTTTTTTAGCCTCAACAACCCTATCAACCTCCCACCGGTATTTTATGGTCATTTTGTGCTATGGGGCAGTAAAAATCCTACTTTTCCCTTTAACCCTGTTCATCAAAGCTTTAGTCAGCATTAAAAAATTACTTCCAAATTTATAGCAGTTGGCTTCATATTGGCTGGCAGAGCGCCTATATCATTATGAATCAGATCAAAGGTGTCTGAGTGGCCAAATTATGCTACTTCTGCTTTGTTTTCATTCAGCTGCAATACATTTGTCACATGCAGCACTTTATGTCTTTATGAGGCATTTATTGATAATGCCTGGGTCGCTAGAGTCAGTGGATTTCAGAGGTAGATTTGTTTTTCCGGTGTTCCTCGCTGTGTGTATCAATAACCATTTGCCTTTGATGGAATCCACGCTCCACCAGTGTGTTTGCGATTGTAGGTAAATGTCACACGTCTTACATAACGCTGTAAGCACAGATTCTCATTAGCAAGACCCCGGTAACTATGGCAACGAGCATCATCAACGACCCTCGATGCAAGTTATGCTAAAAAGGCCAAGAGGTTGCTATGACAACTGGAAGGAAAACAAGGAGAGAGAAAGTTGGAGCCGGTTTTATGACACACATACACACACATCCACACACACACACACGTAAGGAGAACAACCGACAGACACACACAAACACATTTTGTAATAAAAAGAAAAATGAGCATCAACAGTAGTAGTTTTTCATTTCTGTTCTCTTTCTATTACAATCATTTGGTGCTCCAAGTCCATCCCACCACAAACAAAAAAAAGCAAAACCTCTCTCTCTCTCACTCTCTCTCTCACACACACACACACACACACACACACACACAGTGAGACTGTAGTGACAGCCTGATCACAGCTTGGTAGAGCAAATGCATGTGAATGTTGATCAGGAATACTATCTGAACATTTTGTTCTTCCACAGTAGAACCTGTTACAATAAACCTATTCCATTTTGTCTATTCAAAAAGTGGATTTTTCATTTCCTGCATACCTCTATCTTGCTCTCTTTCCCTATCTTTTTTCTATCTGTCTTTCTATCACTCTTCCCTTTTCTCTACATCTTTAAGAGTATCTTCAAGGTTGAGGTTTTAGAGAGAACAAATGCACCGCAAGACCTGAGTTCACCTGCGCTCTCTCTAAGCCTGTGTTTTGGGAATTTAATGTATCACAGGAAAAGGAGAAGCTATCCAGGACCCTGTGTGGACCCTGCGGCCCGTCTGTGTCTGGAACATGACAGGCTCCTGCCACCTGTGTGTGCTAATTAGAAAATGAAGTGGCAAGAGAAGTGTCTCCCACCATCTTTTAATCATGGACTGAGACGGAGCAAGACATTCAATTGTACAGCCAGACAGATCATTAATTACTAGACATACTCAATGAAACAAAAAAAAAACACTTTACAGTAGAAACTTTAGTTACTCAGCTGAAAAATGTAGTGAGGTCCAAGATTTCAAACACATGCAATGCATACAAATATCAAAAGGAAAAACTAATTTGCTGATTTGAAGAGGACACAAACAAACCAAACCCACACCAACACTCATGCACCAGAGGGTGATATGATATTGAATTAAGAGATGTAAATAAAATTGATCCAGTCTTTTCCAGGCTTTTCCACCGCATAATAGTCCATACATCCATACTGATCTCCGTTCCAGCGCGTCCTGTCTCCTCTCTCCGCTGCTGTCGTCTCCACCGCGCCCACGGCCCGCATCGATCCTCCCGATCCAAGCGGCAGGAGTTCTAGTACCCATCGGTGCTGTTGGGTCCGTCGGGACCCCCGCCGAAATCTCGGCCGGATCACTGGGAACAAATCGGCGCCCAGCTATCGGCACCAACCATGGCCCCGGGAAACTTCGGGAAGGTCGGAAATAAGCCCTCGGCTCGATGAAACCTCCATGCTTGTCTGTGTCTCTCTCTCTCCGCCGACAGAACAGAGGACCTCAGGTGGACTGAGCTCGCGCATATGCATCAACATAAACGGTGATATGATATAACTGTATAGATTCTACTTTAGCTTCAGCTTACATGCATGATATTGGTCAGCCTGCTTACTGTGTGGGAGAAACGGGCTCCTGATCTCAGCGGAGATACAAGATGGCAGAGAAAGCGAAACTTAAATTTCTGGCTCTGTGATCCTATGATGTGCCACGTGCCACGGCCGACCAATGGTGTAACTTGATCACTCAGTCAGTCAGTCAGTCACTCAGTCAGTGACAGACATTCGCGTTTGTAGGGCTGGCCCCGCTGTTGTGGTCCAGCCAAAAATACATATATTTGAAATTCACCCTCAGCTGTCAGTCAATACATAGATCAGTAGCACTGTCAGTGGATGAAGTCAGATCAAATCAGGGTTAAACCAGATTCCACGTGGTTTCTCCCCGTTTAGACAGCAATGAAATGATGGAGTGAGTGTGAGTGAGTGAGAGAAAGAGAGAGAGAGAGAGGAGAGACAGAGGTTAAGTTGTTTTTCATCTCACTGTACGATCGATGAAACACAAGACCCGTTCCCACAGTCCTGACGACACACACATGCAATCACCCACCCACCCACCCACACACACACACACACACACACACATCAAACTACATAAACAGCAAAAAAAACAAAACACAAACTCCTGAGGCATCAACTTTTGCTTTTTCATTCAAGGTGAATCAAACTACAAATACAGAGGAAAGACTTCTGAAATTTCTTGAGAAGTGCTAAGAAATATCAAAAAAAGAAAGAGTTGCCAACTAACATTAGAAAGTGGAGATAATCAATCTTAAACACGTAATATCCATGAAGGCCAGGCAAGTGATAAAGGAGAAGATCTTGCAAGACAATCCAGAGACTCTTCTCCCCGACTACAGCCATCAGGAAAGAGTCAGGTGCAACCAACCTCATTCTTACACAACACCCAGTGTGTCAGTTAAAGCTGAACAATTAATTGAAAAAAAATCGAAACCGCAATATGAACATGAAGCCTCTGCAATTTTCAAATCGCAGAGGCTGCAGTGAATTGTTTAAGAGAGAGGGGTGTTCAGAATTGACTTCTAAACAAGCTATTTTATTTCTTTTTAATGCTCCATGAATCAAGTACAATATTGGTGAAAACCTTTCATCATACTCAAACTCAGTAACTCCTACACACTGACATCTATTTTTTTTGTTCTACTTTCTTTCTAGTTCTTGAACAATTTCAAAGTTCTAAAAAATTTATGACAAGAAAAACTTGGTGGTGATATGAATCACAGTTTGAATAAAAATTGCAATATTCTGTCAAATCACAATTGGATTTTTTCTCAATATCATTCAGCCCTAGTGTCAGTGTCATCATACTGCCATGTCTGCTGCTATGACATGTACAAACAACTAAATAAATAAACAAATAAATAAATAATCAGGCATTAGTAAAGGAGGGCAACTGACTCTGGAAGGAGAAGAGGATTTCAAGATGACGATAACTGTCGACCATAATAGAACGGTGACGATACTAGAGGAAAGACTCGAGCCACAATGACTTCTAGAGCAAATTCCTCCTTTTGAAATCAGAAGCCCAGAAGCTAAAAAAAGAAGCAGGTGTGAAGGCCAACACAGAGGTCCTGTCCCACCACTCTCCTCCCCATCACTGTCCCAGGACCCTGCTCCATCACCCTCCCAGGATGCCTCACCCCTGATACAGCAGCTTCCTAAAGGACAGTCTAGCTGAGCTGGAAAGAAACTGTGTGTCCTCTTTAAAGAAGATACCATCAGCAGTCTCAGCTGGTTTTACAGACAGCCCAGCAATCCTATTATGGATTACTCCAACAGCTCCGCTCTGCTGCCACGCAGCTGGAGGAGTCCAACCAGGAGCTACAGCAGGAGCTGGCGGGAGTTCATGGAAAAATCAACCTTTGGATATCCTTACACTGTTAGATATAATCAATCATCAATCATCAATTTGTTCTATTCAAAACATTCCAGGAGTTATTTTGTGATGAAGTACACTGTAAAAACGAACACGTTGGCTCAACTTAAAAAAATAAGTAACCCGGCTGCCTTAAAATCTTGATTTGAGAGAGCTAAGGATGTCTAGTTCTTTCCACTTCCATGTAAGTTCCTACCACTCACAATAATAAGTTAAAGTGACTAATCTGAAACTGATAAACAGTTAGATCAACTTGATATTTAAAGTTCAATCAATAACATTTTTAGTACTACTAACAAGGAAATTCAAGTTGTAGGAACTAAATGCCTAGTTTAGGTGACATTACATTATGAGTCAAACCAACAAACATGCATTTCTATCTTTTGTTGCACAAACAAGGAAACATAAGTTATTTCAACTAAGCACCTTAGTTTAATCAACATAATATTTTAAGGCAGCCAGGTTACTTTTTCCAGTATAAGTTGGCCTAACTGGCAATCTTAAGTTTGATCAATACCTTGAATAGCATTATTTGCCAAGTCAACTAAATCACTTATTTTCTAACAGGACTGAGTGGAATGCATTCATAAACAAGAAATCACTTAAAAAAAAAAAAATAGTATTTATTTTGATTCAAGTTCATAACAAATGTTTTTTTTTTTTTTCAAAATCAGAGTTCAGGCATTATAAGATTCTTAACAACATGCAGAAAAATGCCAAATCTTAAAAGATTTTTTCAAATTGAGAATCCTCTCCTCCAGGATCACAGCAAAGTTAACGGCGTCCTTGGCGAGCAGGTCTTGTTCACCTCCAGGCTCTTTAGTGATGAAGAGTAGGCCAACGTCCACTCCCTTCACAGCTTCCTCCTCCGAATCAGTAGCCTAAAGATCATTATGTATTAAATTATTGTGTGTGTACCATTTTCCAAACTTCATCATGTAAAGACTCTGGCACAACCAGGACAGCATTATGATATATCCTCAAATTAACACCAAATGACTACTCCGAAGGAGAGCAATATGATACATTTTTATATTAACACAGAGACTAGAGTTAAAACCCTTTAACGAGGAGAGAAAACACATGTCCCTTTTTCATGAGAAAATAAATAGTTGTAAGACACAGAGTCTATATGTCTTTTTTTATCACTGTCCCTCATTGTATTGTGTAATGGCCGTTACATCCATTGGGTGACAGCGCAAAAAACAAAGTCCACCACAAGACTGTAAAAAAACAAAAGTCGACTGGTGCCGCTCCATGGTCTAAAACATCCCTCATCTTAACATGGAGTGTGAATGAATGAATGACTGAATTTGTAGGTAAATAAAATATTTTCAATTTCTAGAAAGTTTATCACATGTACCATCAAGTTATAGGTAAATGTCATGTAGATGTCATGTAAAACATATTTGCTGTAAAGCTGCCTGATTAGGGTATAAAAGCTAGCGCTGTAACTATATAAACAATGGCTGACTTAGTTACTGTTCTATGTAATGTTAGCAACATTTACTGAGTTAAAAATATTAATTCTGTATAGTCAATGATAAGTTATCCTAATCGCCTGATTAGCCAACAGAGAAAATAGAAACTGGAGAGGGTTTTTGTGGTCCTTGAAACTCAGTTTTAAAGAGTGACTACACACATGGTCATTTCGGTGCTCTAGTGGTTGATATATTGCCCCACACCAGTCTGTGATGTCAGAGTACCTTTTTTTTCTAGACAGAAGTATACTGACATCACAGATTGGGGTGGGGCAGATTGTGGAGCAGGGTGAAAATATCAACCAATAGAGTACCAAAATGACCGTGTGTAGTTAATCTCCACAGTGCGTGTGCCGTGGCTGTTCACTGTGTTTTACTCACTACCATTCAGGAACCTGCTGATTTTATTTTCTAGTCATATTATGCTTCAGTAAACCAGAAATATTAACATTTTACCTTTAAGAAAAAATAAATTCCATATGCATTTCTTAGTGTGCCCTTCAAAAGTGTTATGTGTAACGCACCTCTCAGACTTTGTGAAGTTGGAGGGATCCTTTCTCAGGTAGTGAGGCAGTCCAAGCAACACTGCAGCTCTGCTCTTCTGGTTGGAAGTCTATAACACAGAAGAACAGTAAAGGAAGTCAAATCAAGACCTGAAGATGGAATGTAAGCATGCTTGTGTAGGTTATTTTTGACAGGATAAGTAACAAGAAGGTAAATAACAAAATACACAGGAGAAAAACACCTCAAACAAACTAAAGTCTGTCTGTCACTGCTCTAGCCGCGCTGTAAACACAGCTGGTGGACCTAAGCATCCGCAACCAGAACGTGATTTGAGCACCGATTGAGAACGCACACGCAACTGAGCCAGCAGACATTTGTTAGTTTCTGATAATCACAAGGTAACATCGCCCCACGCTTACAAGTGATGTCACAACTTCAATCTTTGTTCAGTGGTGAGAAAGAATTTGATTAAGATCAGACTATCCTTACTTGAACATCAAGGGACTGAAGCAGACTGTGAAGCTTGGTCCTGCTGCTGGCTCACACTCTGTACAAGTCCAGCAGTGTTGGAAAATACTTGTCAAGTCCATCTAAGAAAGACTGGTGGAGATCAACAGAAACCAGAACTCTGCAGCAATCTGCAAAGAGAACAAGAAACTTCATCCAACAGGGGACAGGACAGGCTGCTCCAGACCACTCAATATGACCTCCAGCCCTGTAAAGAAAACAAGTCAATGTCAGATTGATATCTCCATATCTTGTGTAATTTCAGTCAAATCCACAATGTCATCCACAGCAAATACAGAATTACTGTTACTAAACTAAATTCGGCCTTTTAACAAATAAACCATCACTGACTAATATCATGCAGGGATAGACAATAAGTGAGAGCATTTTATCTTAATATCATCATAGATTAATTTAAACATCAATGCACTGACAAAGAGTGAAGCTTTGTAATGCAGCAGTAAACACATTGTTTTATATTATATCCATGTTAAGCTATCTGTTGATAAGCTTGCTAGATAAACAGTAGCTCTGTCCCAAATGGAAGAAAACATTTTTGGTAGCATTTCTTGGTAGGAAGTGAAACTTTTCACGTTTTAGGTTGTCTCAAATGTATAGGATCCATAGAAAGCATCCTTTCAAGGGACCTAATTTTAGCCAATTTTGAGGGAAGCATGCCATGGTTCCTTTAGCAACTCTGATGTCCCATAAAATATTGCGACCCTGGGGGAAGAATTCATATTCTTCACTGTAGTGCAGTCAGTTGTTTCTAGAAAATTAATAAAATCGCAGCAGATGTTTTCCTCGTTGCCCCGGACTGGTTAATGTTCCCCAGCTGGTTACCGGTCAGTAAAAAATCGGTAACTTAATCAGTGAGGGGCAAGGAGGAAAATGTTCTGAACACAAATCAATGAGGAAAGAATTCTGTAGTTAGCTAGCTAGCTATAAATAATATGAGGATTTGGCAACAGTTTTAACATTAGGTAGGATGGCATTGCATGTTGTAACTTACAAAAATATTTACCTGAAATGATTTGCTCTGTCTCGCTGTCCTCTCAAACTGCAATGATCCTTTTTTCTGGATGATGCATGTGGAGCAGGAGGGTATGTCCGTGTGGGCGTGTGTGGGTTGTCCAAGGCAGTTTTGCAGGGGCTACTACTCACACTTAATTGAGTCAACTCAGCAATTTAAGTTACCTGGACAGTTCTGATTTGACTGATGAGTTGACCACATTAAAACTTAAAATTTCAAGTAGGCCCAATGTTTTAGTCATTTTTAGTTGAACTGACTAAGGAAAAAGAATTGAGGTAACTAAAAGCCCAAATTCGTTTTTACAGTGTATTGTAATTTACTTTTTGGTGTAGCCACTTTCCCTGAACCTGCCTTGTCTTGTACTTCTACTTCAGTTAGTGATTTCCTCTTTCTCAGAAGGAAATCACCATCCTATAACTCTATTTGACAAAATCAGACTAACTTGTTAAATACAACACATTCAACCACAGTTTTAAGCCTTCTTACCACAAACAAATGGAAAGACGCCAGTATACCACAACTTGGCCATTGAAAAAGGTCAATTAATTCAAGAAAGATATGAATATCTCTGTTCACACTGAAAACAAAATGAGATTGAAGATGAGATGCATTTCCGTTAATATCCCCCTATCAGAGATGTGTATTTCCCATTTTTGTGATAGAATCAAGGGCGTTGTTGCCCAAACAGATAATGAAAAGATGAAAAATGTATTAGATAATGAAAAGATGAAAAATGTATTAGGCCTAGATGAGCACAATATGCTGTAGTATTGCTGCATGTTTTGTATATTTACGGCACAATTTCCAGATACAAACATGAATATTGACCAGTCAAACAGAACACTGCTTAAAAAAATGATGCAATTCTGTGATTTGTTTCTGTGTATGATTGTCTATTGCTATTTTGATTCATTTTGTTCTGTTAGAGTTAATCTGTAAATATTGTATACGTATATGAGCTTGTTCTTGCTTGTGTACATTTTCTCTTCATTCTTATTAATATCCATGAGTGCTTTGGTGACACAAGTACACGAGAGAGAGAGAGAGAGAGAGAGAGATAGACAGACAGAAAGATGTAACTGATGTAACTGCATGCCTTGTTAGCTTGACAGAAACGCTGAAGCAGTAAAGAACCAAAAAAAACCAGTCTTTCATTTCAATTTTGTCATTTGTTCCAGACCAGAGAAAGCTTGCAAAATTATCTAACATCCCCCCCCAAGCATCAAGGGAGCGGTCTAATCTGATCTGGAGGAAACATTTAGCCGGAGTTATGGCTGCTACGAGGAGATTTTCCAAGAGATCCTGAAGTAGCGGTTCACTTCCTTTTTCCACAAGAGGCACTTAAATGTTTCACCAGTCATGTATCATAAATAATGAACAGCTGCACATTTTGTCGCTCTGTCTTATCCTGTATTTCTCTCTCTGTCCCTCTCTCTCAAATTCAAATACAAAGAGGCTTTTCTGGCATGAATGTCAAAAAATTAACCGTACTGCCAAATTGGTGTGGAGTAAAATGTAGAAATTTGTATGAACACAATACATAAACACCATAAGAGAATTTATTTTGTTAGCGCATACAATAATTATGATTAGTGATACAAACTAGGATATTTGACATTAACTTCAAACAAGTCTCTGTTGCTCTTTGTCTTTCTCTGTCTCTCTCTCATAAACATCTACAGAAATAGAATCAAATCCATCTACTGATCAATCAGAGTGGACACACAGACATACACACACACACAGAGTTGAGTGAAATAGCCCCCTCATTTCTCTGATCAAAGAACATAAAGACACACACACAAACACCCCACCCACAAGATAGATTTACATACACAAACACACATGCATACACTTACTCTGTATCACTCTTTCACACACATATGCACACACATACACATACATGCACACAACATACAGCACACACATAGTGGTGTGTGAATTCTCCAGAAATAGCTCCATTTTATGCCGATCAATCAGAAAACATGCACTCAGACTCATAAACACAGAAACACACAAAAAGAGTACAACACGCACACACACACCCCTCCAAAATTAGGCCCATTATCTCCTAATCAGTCAGACAAACAACAGAGCCAATCAATTCTATTGATCTTGATGACATCATCACTCAATTAGCCAGCACGTCTCACCGGCCCCAGCCAAATTACTTGGCTGACTTTATCACCTGAAGACCCCAAACAGGTTGCAGACCTTCTGGTGGATCAAGATAAGGGCGCCAGTATGTTTAAATGAGCCTGGATCCCAATGTGTTGAGTGAGGCTCGACTTTGTTTAAACCTTCAAAACTCAACTCAAGCACCAGGGCTGGGGTCAATTCATGAATGAACTCATCAATTCTAATTTGACTGAGGAAAATGTAATTGTAATACGAAAAAACCTACAGGAAACAGAAGCGGAACCGAATTGGAATTTCAGAAAGTTGAATTTAATTCAGTGAAATTCCATGTTTTCTTGTTTTTTTCCCCCCACATCTCTGAGATTATGTAGTGTTATATATTTTCAATACTGAATATCAAAATGTTAAAGGTACCTTTCAGGTGGTATTTGATGCAAAACATGTAATCGTACTACATACATATTGAATGCATCTGATTTGTTTAACTGTCTTTGATTTGATTCATACTGTTTGATTTATAATGTTTAGCAAGTCAAGACAACCTCTCTTAGAACTCCAATACCAACTCCAGGAACTGAACTGGAATTTTCTATGCATTCTTAATTCAATTCACGAATGGCCCCAACCCTACCAAGCACACTAGACTAGTAGGGAGGCCAGTGGAGAACTTCAAACAAACACATGATGGACTGCATGTCCACAAGGGGACAACTGTCTCCCTAACATCAGTCAAAGAGCGCCCTAAAAGCGAGCTACCTCTTAGTGGGGCACGTAGCTCGGAGCAAGAACGCCTTCATGATCACTGGGGAATTAGTGCTGCCAGCTGCAGCTGATATGTGCTGAGAGATGATCGGGACAGCAGCTGCCAAAAAAACTGACTATACTGCTCTCAAATGACACACCGTCAGTCAGTAGTTCTCAACCTGGGGGTCGGGACCCTCCAGGGGGTTGCAAGATAATTTTGGGGGGTTGAGAGATGATTTATGGGATAGGAAAAAATATATTTTTAGCATACAAATTTGTTATCGTATCTATTTTTTCAGATTTTTCTTGTGAAATGCAGACTAGTTCTCAGCCTCTAGGTCTCCTCTGATGAATAATCAAAAGAAACAACCTGAAGGAAAATCATTCTTTGGTTGAACTGTTCACCGCTCTGCATGTACACGCCTGTGATGGGGGGTTGTGAGCAGGCATCGCCTCGTTTTAAGGGGTCACAAGCCAAAAAGCATGAGAACTGCTGCCATAGATGGAGTGTAGAGATGGGTTCTTCTCATTTAGAGAGACATAGAGAGCCAGGGTTGTCTTCAGGTTGCCTATATGAAGTGCCCAGGTAAAATAGCTTTGTATAGAGAACCAGCTATTGGAAAGAGTAAAAAAAAGTCCACATTTTGCCATACAGCTGGATGAGTCCATAGCAATACTGCTTCATTTTTGTGAGGTACTGGTGGGAGAGTAGTTTTCACTCAGACTTGCTGTTTTGTGGTGAGCTGCCCACCAGAACAACAGCTGAGGGGTGTTTTCGTTGTCTTGATGATTATTTCAGAGACGACAGACTTGAATAGAAAAACTGTGCTGGGGTATGTACAGACATCAATGACTGGGAGGCTCAGTGGGGTTGTTCAGCAAATCCTGGATAGGGCACCTGATGTGAAATGGACACACTGTTTCCTAGATTGCTAGGCTTTAAAAAATGTCACCTTCACAAAGCTTCATGATGGATGGATGGATGGATGTGGCCGTTAAAACTGTTAAATGTGTGAAGAAGAATGCTGTGAATTCCTGGTGTTTTTCTGCTCTGTCCACAGTTTTCTGATCTAAAATCCCCACTGGAACACTCCCATGCTGATGGACAAACTATCTTACCTATCTGAGATATTTGTACAACAGAATCAATTAAACCTGTCAATCCAAGGGCAGCATCTTTTTGGTCTCAGATAAAATTGAAGGATTCAAGAGGAAACTGGCTCTGTGGAACAAGTGGGTGAAGGAGGAAAGGACGGACATGTTTCCGCTTTTGAGTGAAATTCTGGAGAACTCTCCATGCATAAACATGACCAATTTAGTCACCATCATCAGTCCCAGCTGCCTGAGAAATTCATGGAGTATTTCCCATGGAATATTTTATTTTTATATCAAAGACTGTCCTTCTGTTTTAAGTAACAACTGACCCTAATGGAATTGGCTTTTTTCTTTTTATACAAGGAATATCCATTTTTGTTTATTCTGAATATAATTTCATATGTTATTTTTGTATAATTAAATTTAAATGGAGGAATCTGGACATTACTGCTTGGCCTGACCAGAATATTCAAATCAGTGTTAGCACTTACTGGAAAAAAAGGTGGAAAAGGTTGAGAATCTGTGCTCTATATTACTGTTTCTCAAATGAGGAAGGCCTACCGCTGTCCTTTCCTTGTCATTTTACTTTGTGCAACATGGCTGCCATGAAAAGTGCAATGACAAAAAACTTTAACAACCTGCCTCAACATTGAAATGGAATGAGCACTTGAAAAGTCAGACTTTTTTTTTTTTTTACGTTTAGAACTTTTTTCAACAACGAGCTAGAACTTAAACTACAGCTTTGCATCACTGCTAAGAAACATTACCAAAGTGAATAACCTCAAACTGTGCTTAAAACTCACATTTAAAGTCACGTCATATCAGTTATTCTATCAAAAATATTGTCATCCAACTTGGGAGTGAAAATACGTCTTTAACTCAATTTCAGGAGTGGGTTGATGGTGTTCCAACAGGGGGCGCCACACTGCAATTTGGATTCAACCATTAGAATTAGGGATGGGACTGTGTGACATGTAATAATGTGACAATACGTATTGTGGGACAGAAAAATGTATCGCATTATTAGCTCCATTTTATTCTGCTGTAGTAATCACAAATGAGAAGGCGTGCCCATCACGGTTTCACAAGCTCTCAATCCAAATTATATTATTTGCACTTTGTAATGGGATTTTAAAATTGTTCACGTTCTAGCAAGCCAGTGCCATTGCTAGAAAGATTTGTGGCTCAGAAGTGAACATAATTCTGCACAATCATACTTTGTTGTCATTGAACTTTTATTTATTAGATCGTATCCTGGTTGTATTGAATCGTGAACCCCATATCGCGTATCGAATCGTATTGTGAGATAAGCATGTCGTCCCATCCCTAATTAGAATTCCTCCTTTTCCCTTCCCTTGTCTTTATTTTGCTGTGACAATGCGGTCAAGGTCGATGCAATCAATTCCTTTTCAAGATTACGACAATCCAATCGCTGTCATCACAACAACTGAACGGGAATTTAATCAATACCGCCACAGATCAAACACGTATTGTTTAAGTGTGTGTGTTGGTGAAGAAAAAGAGACAAAGGACAGAGACAGACAGACAGACAGAGAGAGAGAGAGTGAGAAAAGGAGAGACAGAGAAAGAGAAAGAAGCAGACAGAGCAGACAGCACAGACAAAAGAGGGAGAGGGATAAAAGAAATGAGAGACGTCTTTCCAATCGGAGAGGGAGCAGCTGATAAAGGCGGACACATGATAGCTGCAGGATCTGTGTGTGTGTATGTGTGTGTGTGTGTGTGAGTGCATGCGCGCACGTGTGTGTGTATTTTATGACATGGAGAGCACATAGGGTTAAGGTTCAACAATCCAAACGCTACTCCCTGCCCCAACACACACACACACACACACACACACACACATTCACAGAAAACCAAAAAATAAATAAAACGACCCGCACAAATGTCCATTTCTTTTTTTTTTCCCAGGTTTTTCATTCTACTGAGGGACATTGAACCTTAGGAGAGCCCCTTCCAACACACTATCTCTCACACACACATACAAAGACACACATGTACACACAGGCCCAGCCAGTATAGCTAATCTTCTTAGCAATCACAAGGTTCGACTGTTTGAACAGAACAAAGTTCACCTCGTCAACAACAACAGTAGTGGTATTTCTAGGAGTGACGGAGAGAGGGAGAGAGAAAAAGAGAAAGAGATAAAGAGGTTGACAGACTTAAAACACCCAAGAGAGACAGAAAGAACATTAGAGAGAGTCTGAACTTTTACCAGAACCTGTACCGCTGAAATTGGAGACCAAAAACTGCTACCCTCTTGATTGGATTTGGACTGTCTTTTCTGCCTGTGGAATTATAATCTATTGGCTGTTCGCTGGATTATCTCACTAGCTTCAGCACTGAAACCTAATGTTATGGACTCACACTAACTGAACCAAAAGTTAAGTCTGAATTTCAAAGCTGATGATGATCAGCGATGGAACATAAAGGCTTTGTGCATCTAACTTAGCGAGGTTATGTGGCTGCCATCTCCACATCTCCATTGACCTCCATTCAAATTCTGGCTACTGAAGACAATTTTGCATCAGTAAGGACAGTTATGCACTAACCCAGTGTCAATATTTGGCAGCCATCTGCAGACCATCTCCACGGACCTCCATTCAAATTCTGCATATTTGGAAGCCTCAAAACAGTAAGTAGACACCCCTCTATTTCTCCACCGACTTTAGCTTTAGCATAGATTTTGTGCATAGATTTTGGATGTGTATGTAAAATCGCTCCTTTTTCTACTTGATTGCCATATCCCCACAGGACCCCATCCAAATACTGGCTAGTGAGCATAATTTTGCCCTAACTCAGACTGAAAAGGAAGGCCTGTGGGCTAGCAGGATACCTTTTCACAACTGGTATCATTCAAACATAAAAGCAACACAAAAGAAAGAAAGGATGACACATGAGGTGAACATGATGTCACCAAAACTATGATAACCACTACAGTGCTGTGTCGTCGTTATTTTTGACTTCCTCGACAATGCAGTACTACAGTTTATTCACCACAGTTAGGAATAATAGACAAGTTACAACTACATTATCTTCCCTATCTCAATTTGGATTAACTGCTTCTATGAACAAGAAATCTCAATCAATTGGCAGTTTTCAATGGGATCAATGGGATCAATGGGATCATGGCCATCTGGGCCAATCTCTGACTGCTTGGCTCCTTTCCCTACCTAATCTCTCCAACCAAATTTTCAGTCCCACTTCTCCCATTCATTTATCCATCTTTCCATCCATCTTAGACTCATTCCTCCAAAGCCAAAGTTTGCTCATTCCTCTGTCTCTGGTAACGCTCAAAATCAGAGGTGGGTATCAATTGTTACAGTACGCTAATTACGCTACTTGATCCACCTCTTGCTACAATAGCTTCTTACAAATACTTCAGTTTTTGAGGACCACTATTGAAATCTACTTTCAAAAGTCAGTACTTTTAGTTTTACTGGAGTAACTTTTAGGACTTACTTTTCAGGACTTTCTCACCTTCTCTCCTCTTCTTGTTCTGCCCCTGCTCATATCTATTCTCCATCCTATCTCTGTCTCGCTCCTCTTTCTAACCATTGTCATCACCTCCTTGACCACAAACACAGCTGCTTCCTTTCTCCTCTCTTTCTGACCTCCTCTTCTTCTGCTCCTCTCCATTTTTCCCCCATGCACCTCAACTCCCTCTGCAGCAACGATCACCCTCTTCTCTTCAAACTCTGATCTCTCTCTTTCACCTCCTGTTCCTCTCCCTTTGTTCCCTCTTCAACTACTCTTCAACTTTTCTTTCCTCTCCTTCCTGCTCGTCCGTCTTTCTCCCCTTCCTTACATTTTCTTGCCTCAAGGGATATAATTTGATCTTTTTACTGTCAGTGAAATGAAGAGTGGTGTACCATAGTATCAAATATAACAAATTGCAATAATTAGTGCTTCAGAAAATATTTGAAATTGCAATATTGCCTAATCATGTCCCAGGTATCATGATATCACATTGATCCATCTGACTTCCTCTCCCCTCCTACTCGTTCTCTCCCATGCAGGAGCAGTATGGAGGTGCTAACTGGTCCCTGGGCTGATCTGGCTCTGCTGCTGAGACAGACAGTCATACAGACAGACAAGGAGACAGACAGCTTCCTGCCTCTCTGTCTGCTAGGCTTGGTGCTGTTCCTGTCTGTCTGTCTTCTGCTGCTGCAACTGGCTGTCTACCTCAGCTGGAAACTCAGAGAGGGTAGGCATATTATTAACTTTTCATGTCTAGCCCGTGTCCAGACCTCGTGCTACATCATATTTACTATGCTGCTGTGTAGCTAAATGGATAGACCGTGCCAGGGAGTAGGGATGTACATCCTGCCAGGGCCATCCATACTATAAATATAGCCACTCGCCATATTGTGAGGCACTTTGCATAAAAATGTCCTCCAAGTGGCAGGTTTTACATTATCAATTGCTATTTACCACTACAACTCATGCTGTCTCTGCCATGTCCAACTGTTTGTAACACTGACCGACACAAGGGGTCATGTCCTTTTCAAAGGGTTGGGGCTGCAAGAAAATATTCTCATCTCATACTGACTTGCATAACAAAATTAGACAAGAAGAAGTGGACTCAAAGTGCACCATCCCATCCGCATATAGACTATCAACAGTGTCCTGTGGAGGCATCATGTTCACACTGTTTTGCTAACTATACCTGACAGCTGAAGTCTCTCCCATGTAGCAAAAATGTTTCTGGATCCTGGAACAAACCTAGACCATAAATAATGGATAGGTCCAAAATAGGCTACATGGGCATCCACGGGAAAAATCAAACCATTTTCTGCCCCCGTTGCCAAAATGTACGACCTAAGACCTAAGACCTAAAAATGTACCTAAAATGTACGCTGTAAGACCTAAGTTTCTGCAGGACTGTGAAGATTTCTTCCTCATGTAGGTTTTCTTACGAATAAAGCACACAATGAGTAGCCAACTGCTTGGAGAACATCCAAAGTCACTCCTTTCCATTTGTGTTAAACATGTTAACATAGTCTTCTGATTGTAAAAAAGGACACAACATCACAAGTATATAAATGACAGATGAAATTGCCCAATTATAATGGCACTACATGCCTAAAATCCCTTGACCCATCCCTGGCTATCATTCATTAGCCTGGGATCTTTAGCTAGCCTATATCTTGTGAAATAACATTAAAAAAAACCCACTATTTTTCCCAGCAACTATTGAGATGAAGAGCATCAGTGATAGTAAACAATGCAGCCTCATTACAAACGTGAAAAATAATGTATTGGGAAATGTCAAAGAAGTAATACATTCAGCATTAAGAGTACAATTCAGAGCCGTATGTTGAACCAAAAGTTCATGAGTGCTAGCAAAAAGGATGCCTCATTATCTGATAAACATCAGTAAGCTTAGCTATGGTATAATGCCTTTCAAAGTGAAACAATTTCCATTTCATGAATTTACTAAGGTGAAACAATAAAACTGCTATGTTTTACATTTTTAGAATATTATCAGCTGGGTGCTATTAAGCTAGCTAAGACTAGAGCATCCATACATTGAGCTAGGTACAGGTTAGCTTGCAAGCGATCAGTGAACAGCTTATTTAACTTACACTTCAAGATCGTAACCGTTAGCTAGCTAAACATAGAATACAAATTACTCATGGTGACATACCTCTATAAAACTTCTTTTCTTTGTTTTCTTAACTGTACACCTGAAGCCTTTGACCTCTTCGTGATGCAGGAGGTTTTTTCTTCTCATTTTCTGTGATGCTCGTGGTTTGACCGTTATTTTGCTCCATCTTGACTGAGTGTGCAAATAGTGCAGTTTACAGCTTTTTGTTCGAGTAGGATAATATTCCGTAAGTATATTTTTGTGTGTTACAGAGCAGGGATAATGCGCATATGGTTACCTGTTAGCATGTTGTGTGTTTTGACGACTTTAATATCTAAAATGTCTCAAAGTTTCACAAGTCAAAAGTATAAGCAGCCATGGGAAAGCTAGGTGGGACAGGTTTAGAGCTACTGCTTGGCTGGATGCCCCACAGTAAAGCTTCTATACTTGTATGGCACATAAATACATAATGAGGAACAAGTGCATTGCTAGGACTTTTTGTTTCTACAGCATTTGCGTGTCGCTCTGGATATGTCTACTACCCTCAAGATTCAGGGCATGTTATTTTGTTTTCACCCTTTTATTCTGTTCTTCATGTTAAGCTCGTTTGGTAATTCCTTTACTTTGTTTCTTCCCCCCAGTTGAGGCTGAGCTGTCGGAGTTTCCGCAGGACAGAGGCGCCATCTACAGGCCAGTTTATGGAAGTGCACCCCCAAGACGGAGAAGGAGCTTCGGGTCACACTCATACACCTGACAGGACACACACACACACACACACACACACACACACACACACACACACACACACACACACACACACACACACACACACACACACACACACACACACACACACACAGACGGGCGGTCAAGGACACACACCTCACAAGACAAAGTCAGACCTGGGAACACACACACACACACACACACACACACAGTGGTGGAATGTAACTAAGTACATTTACTCAAGTACTGTACTTAAGTACAATTTTTAGGTACTTGTACTTTACTTGAGTATTTCCATTTCATGCTTCTTTATACTTCTACTCCACTACATTTCAGAGAGAAATATTGTACTTTTTGCTCCACTACCTTTATTTGACAGCTTTAGTTACTAGTTACTTTGCAGATTTAGATTATTAATACAAATTATAAATCAACTAATAAATTATGATATATTTTTATAGTATATAAAGTAATTAAAATTAGCTCCACCTTTACCAGCTGCAACATTAAAGTGATGAACACATTAATGCATCAATAATTATAGTCCAATAACATGATATATATGATTCTGAAATGGGCCATTCTGCATAATGACTATTTTTACATTTGCTACTTTAAGTATATTTTGATGCTAATACTTTGACTTAAGTAAGATTTTGAATGCAGGACTTTTACTTGTAACAAGTATTTTTACACTGTGGTATTTCTACTTTTACTTAAGTCAAAGATCTGAACACTTCTTCCACCACTGCACACACACACACACACTCACACACACACGCACACGCACACTGCTGAAATGAACTCTCTCCTGCCTCACAGTGTTTCAATAAGTCCTTCCAGTGCCAGTATGAATTCAGACTGTCTGTACAGGGAACTCAGTGACCCTGATTCAATTCAGCAGGGACCTGAAGGACTCCTCACTGCAAGATGAGACATGAGACTGAGGGGTGCTTTCAAAAGAGTGAATGTTGAAAGCTTTTACCCAAGTGTCTAGTGTGGAAATTAACCAGCTAAAATTAAAAAATGACACAGGATCCCTTTAATGAAAACCACTGTTATCCGCTGGGCCTCTTCAAAGGGGAAAAGCCTGAAGTAATGAAGACAGCTGCACGGCTCTAATCTTCTCTGAGGACAGATTTTCACAATGGACACACTGGGCATGTTTTTAATTTTTTGCCGTTATTAAATAAAAGCTTTCACATTTTTCAGTGAGGTGGAAGTGCATCTTCATGTCTGTCTTGTGTTTTACTGTTTTCCTGGGACAAAAGACATCCAGAAACTCTTCATCAAACACTGAAATCTCATCAAAGGCCACTATTCCCTGGACAGCAAGTAATTAAGTGGAGTCCTACAATGTTTCTACTTTTAACACAGGACTTCAGTTTTTATCGGTAAATGAGACAATGAATAAAAGAAATGAATAAACAAAACACAATCGTATTCATTTCAGAGTATAACAATCCTTTATTTAAACAGTGTTACACAGGGAAGGAGTGGCTGTGTGTGGGGGAGTGGGGGTGGGGCACACAAGACAATTAAGCTGCTAGATAGAAAACACCTACTGGTGATCACTGGCTGGCTAAGAGGAAACCCTGGGGCGGTCAGCTACCGGGCCGCAACAGAGCCTGTTGGCCAAAACTTCCCATATCAGCCAATGCAGGTTGTGTTTTTCCAAAAAAATCTTTTGCACTTTACATTTTTTTTTTTTTAGGGCACAGAGGTGCGCTGAATTTGTTGAAATTACAAAATGGGTTCATCCAGGCGTACTGCAGTACAAAGCCTAAGATATAACTGAACAAACATAACTAATCCAATTAACACTTATCTTTTAAAACTTCTTCTACTTCTTCCTCCAAAGCCAGAGCCATATATAGAGAGAAATTGAAAAGGTTGTAATAGGAGCATCAGCTGAATACCTAAGGTTGCCATGTTGGCTACAAATACGCATCAGTGCCCTCCATGTCATCACGTTGAGATCCCTGACATTTTTTAAATCAGCTGGCATAGAATCATCAGTTACTACTCCATGGAGCAACATTGTGGAGCTGACTTGGCAACCAATGGAAATGCAAACTCTGTCTATGTATGGCTCTCATTTCTTAAAAGTTGTTTCTTTATATTCATAAAAAGTAACTGATTGCAAAACATGAATTTTACGACAGGGCTTTTTTTTGGGGTTGTGAAAGACTCATCAAGACATATTAGTGAAAAAAAAGCTACAAACATTTTGGAATACCGGCCCTCAGAGCCCCAAAGCTCCTGTGATTGGTTAAAACAGAGCTCAAGCCCACCAACAGAGGAAACTGCTGAGGCTACAAGTACAAACAGGAAATGGTGGCAGAAATTTGATTTATAGTGGTGTTCCTTTTCTTAAAATGTCAAAAAACACTCTGAAATATATTAAAAATATCCAAGAGGGGGCACAACAAATCCCACCTTTCAACAACTAGATCAGTTTCACAGAGAAAAGACAAAAAATAAAGTTTATAAGATTGAAAAACAAAAGAAAAATATTTCTACAAATATAGTTTTTGTGATATAACCGATGCTTTTGGAAAGATTTTTTTGGAACAGCGAAAGCTTCCAAGCTGCCTAGTGTTGCACGGTTTGTTTGTTTGTTTTTCATGTGTTTTGTCTCTTTGTAAGGGGGGTGCAGGTTACTGCTTCCCCCCTCTGGAATGTCACATAACTGCATAGTCGAGGTCAGACCAGTGTTTCCCAATAGAAGCCGAAGACTGTCATAACCCCTTACTTGGCTGGACAAGCCTCAGTCCAGACAATAACATTTCAAACTGGAGAAAATTTAAGAAGTATATACCAACACTCTCCAGGTGTTACACATATCAGGTTATTATTAAAAAATATTACTATTTATGTTATTGAATTTTTATTTTGTGATTTTAAATGTAAGTATTAATTGTCAATAGTATCCTGACAGTGAATAGCAGTCTAACACCTGGGAAATGTGTGTCAATATTTCTTCCAAAAAAAAGTAAACATTCTTTGTTTGCTCCAATTCAAAATGCCATTCTCTCTACTTTCTTCCATGGTCCAGCCAGACATGAGGGTGTGGACAAATTTAGGCAGGCCCAAGTGGAAAGTTTACACATTTCTCTGTGGCACTTTTCACCAAGAATCAGTTGAATTCTGTGGAATGTGTTTTTGCTCCTAACATTTAAAATCTGCATCAAATAAATGCATTAGACCAAGGAAAACTCGCCTTGTTCTAACACATTTAATGCCGCATTTATTGGCACAAAACCACATTTGTTTTTTAAACGTACCATTTTCAGTAAAAGGAGACACAGAAAATGAATAAAACATCAACAGATTCCATTTGGGGCTTTCAAGAGCACTTCAAACCCTCTTAGATACACTTCCCTTTAGGTTGCATTTTACTGTCATGTTGTAACTATTGCAAAGTTCATTTTAGTTTCATCGTTAGGAAAATACTTCTTACTGTCGTAGTTCCATTGAACAGTTTCAGAGCGCTATGCCTTTGCTGGGGAGAGTAAAAGGCAGATTACCGTGTAGCTTTTGACATTTAAACAGGCCAAAAACATACAAAATGACACAACCGTTGCAGAATATTTGGTTGCAGTGGAACAGTTACAACACAGCCAGTGTCAGGTCAAAGATAAGTCTTAAATATCTTGACATACTGTACTAAGATGAGCCCAGATAGTCTTTCATCTACACACACTCAAACCAATCAACACAGTAGCCTTCTATCTAGACTTGCTCAAGATACTCTTGCAAGATAGCGATGTATATATACTGTAGATATGACAGACTGAACGCTCAGATCGCTCGGTGTGAAGACGTGTTAAGATTCAATCCCATATAGTCTTGCATCTAGCAGGGTTTGTGGGTCTGATATTTTCTGGTCTGGTATGAAGCTAGGAGTGAAATGAAGTAGTGAACTATGATGACAGACAAGCTCTGACGCAGAGGTACGGCAAATAGGCAGAAGTGACAAATTTAATTCATCACAATGCGGGCATTAGATTTTGGGTCTGATGTCTCCATTTTGGTCCCAGTTCTGGCTCCAGTGCAGGTTGTGGTACAAAACTGTTCTTGGATCGGTTCAAGGGACGAATTACACTTATTTCTTGGTTGTTAGGGTAAGCTGACTAAATTCCAGTGCTGTCACTTTCATTTAGCAGCATTTCTTTTAGCAGTAGCGGAAATTGTCTAGATAACGTTGAGTGAAGCGATCCGTTGCCATACTGAGGCCTATACTTGCATCATTGTTCAGTTTCTTTTTTGCACTCCTGAGTAGAGAGCATAAGTTGGCACTGCAGATCAAACTAGCAACAGCGTCACCTCTATCTCCCAATCTGGTCCTCTCTCCCAATTAAAAAAATCTGTTTACTGCTCCCTCGCTTCCCTGCGGCCCAATAGGAATGGTTAGTGTCATACAGTGGGCAGGCCCAGGGAGAGCGCTTGACCAATTAAATGCTTTCTTACTGCTCCCATTAACCTTTAGTTTTACTGTACATAAAGTTGTATACACCAGCTTTGAAGTCAATTCATGTTCAGTTCGAAAATGATTTCTAAAAGTACATTAAAACATATTAATGCTGTCACCAGTGATGGAGCAGTCACAAATATATGACAATGAATTAATTTCACCTGCACCATTTGGATTCCCAAGTTAAATTAATATCAAATTCAAGGACTTTTTTTTTTTTTTTTTTTAAAAGGTAAAATGTTTTCTCTTTTTAGAGATAAAAAGTGAACTGAACTGAAAATGAATTCACATCAGCTGCTAGTCAACACACAAGGAATGTGGATGAATAAGAACTATACCTCAAAAAATAAAAAAAAATCATAAATCCTCAAAAACCTGGTTGATTGGTTTTACGGCAATGTTTAAACTACAGCTCCCTAGTTTCTGTAATTACAGTGTAATTACAAAGTAACAAAATGTAATAATGTTTGACACAGCTGGTTCTGTTGCTACCACTACACCTGTCGTTCACCTGACCGTGACTGAACTGTCAGTGAGATTGTTGGATTTGGTTACACCTTGGAAAAAGGAGGCCATTCCAAATACCGAAAAGTCGACCCATTTCTTGCAGGAATAGTTGTTTCTATAAAACGGTACCATATTATATTTTGTTACATCTACTACTTGAGGGAGGGAGCTGTAATTTAAAGGATTACTGTTTTTTTTAGGGATGCACCGATACCATTTTTTCACTGCTGATACAGATTCCAAGTACTAAACTTCAAGTATTGACCAATATCAAATACCAATGTGATTCATTACGTATACCAGACAGTATAGAATAGAAGAACATTAGTTTGTCACTGGACAAAACTTTTTCTCCATTTGAAAGCACGGACATCCTTCTATGTGTGAAAATGGCAGAAAAATGTGATGAAAAAAAATTGATTTCTAAGTGTTAGAGAAGGTTCTTGGTATCGGATTTTAGTATTGGAGAAATAATCAATACAATAATACAACAATAGGGTTACTGACCCCATCTCATCTCATATTGGTATCAGTGCATCCCTACAGGTTTAATCATAGCAATAAATGACAGACACACTATCTTCTCTTTTTGCAAAACAAAACAATAAAAGAAAAAAGCACTAGTAAAAAATAAAAACACGCTACAAATGTTAAGCTAACAAAGTGGTTCTTTTTTTCCTTCAGAAAGAGTGAGGATATTTTTTTTCTTTTTCTTTGTTTTGGAGTGAGGGATTTAGATGCACCACAGACACATAAGGAAGACTGACTGGGAAGAGACTGATGATTTCTCTCCATCCGCCCCCCCCCTCCAGTTCTTTTCCTCCTCTTCTCTTCGGATCCTCCTTCCCTCGCTCTTCTCCTCCTCCTCCTCCTCAATCAGTCAAGGTTGGTTGTTGTGGGGTGATGAAGGTTGTTAGATGTCATCAAGGAAAACCGTCACGATGGGCCCTTCAACTCTGGATATGGGGAAAAAGAGACAAGGGCAGTGAGACGCGATGGTGTGGAGATTTCTCTTTATACCACCCGCAGTATATTGGCACTCAGTTTTCACACACAAACCCACTTTCTTACTCAAAACACACACCGACCTACTCTCCACTGTTGTAATGCCATCAGTTGCTGGCTATTCTCTCAAATTTAATCACCCCTTCCCTCCCCTTTCTTATACTCTTTGCATCAAACTTTCTCCCTAAATACCTGTGTGACGATGGCAGGTGGTTTCCCTGTTTGTATGTGTGTAAGTGCTTGTTTCACCTCATCTATGTTCAGTCTTCTTCCTCGGCAAGCTATATTTCTATATACATCACCACTGTTGTTACTGAACAGACCTCCACTAGTACTTTCACCATTAATAATAATAATAATAATAATAATAATAATAATAATAATAATGACCGTTACTATCATTATTATTATTACCTGAGTTCAGTCAATCCTCCTCCTCAGCCAGTTCAGTTTCTTTATGAACCACCACTCTGGTAACAGACATGTCAGGATGTTGCTCTTTGGCCTCCTTAATGGCCTGGGCCAATGCCTGCAGTACCACAGGGCAACCACACAGTGGCAGCACCAAGCAGAGCAGGCAGTGGAGGAGGAGGGAGAAGGAGGGGGGAAACGATGGAGTTAAACGAAAAATAAAATAAGAAGCATGAATAAATAAATGAACAGAATGCTGGATTTACTATCACTGGGGCTTTTCCACTTGTACCAATTTACATCTTCATTGAAAAACTGAATGTTTAATGGGAGAGATGTAAATTGGATGAAGCAAAGTGGCTTCAGATGAAGCTGTGACATCAAGTGGAAAAAAGGCAAAGTAAATCACATTTCCAACTCTATGTGACTCAAATCTGTTCTTTTCACAGCTGTTTTAACATGGGCAAGCCATCAAATATGAGTCATAAAGGGTTGAACATCTGACTGCTTACTTTTATCCTTGTAAATGTAAATCCAGCCAATCAGAACAGACAGGCAAATTAAACAACAATGGTAGAGGAGTTGTGCACAAACAAAGATCCAGACCTCAGCAAAATACATTTTAACTTTTTCAAATATTTGAGCTACTTGAGCGCTATGTATCTTGACATTACAATCCTCTGCTTTCACTTGTTGTCACAGCTGCCATCTGTGATGACTTTGCGGCAGCCATTTTGCATCCCTACTGACAAGTATTCAGTTTAATCTGAATTGGCTGAAGTGAAAGTCATTAAACAGCTTCAGAAGATGGAGCATCACTTGAGAAATAAATAATATATCAAGCGGCCATCACATTCTTTCAAATATCTGAAATGTATTTGAGTGTCATTTTGCCAGGTCTGCAAACAAATTCACAAATGCAGAATTTATAAACAAACAAATCAAATTTTCAACTGTATGTGACTCAGATATGATCTTCTCAGTGCTGGTTTAGCATGTAGAATACATCAGATCTGGGACACCAAAAGTTAAAAATTAGATTTTCTGTTTCTGTGGAAATCCAGACAATCCAAGAGAAAGACAGCAACTCAAACTAACCAATGGTGGAAGAGTTATGAAAACAGACAGAAATAGCATGGTAAAAAGGATGGATGAAATCAGTGATTTGAGATGGAGTAGATGACAGCCAAGGGGTGGGATCTACTGTGTGATTGATAGCTCAAGGGCATGTCTACTGAGGTATGAATAAATTAACCGTGCGTTCAGACTGTGAGCAACACGATCAACAGGTCACTGCAAGTCCATTCATTTCCTATGGAGCTGAGCGACCAGCCGATGAGTGGATGGTCAGTTTTTTCGGCCAAGAATAGTTGGCCACAACTGAACTTTATGCAGTCATCAACATCAACAGCGGTTTCCCGACCGAAGTTATTTCGTTCTGTGAACAAAAAATCTGCCTGGCAAGTGTAAAATGGGTGAGAATTTAATTTGATCCATTCAAAGCTTCCCTGTTATTCCCTGACTACAGAAATAAATGTCTCAAAAATGATGCTTGGAGAATGGTTGCATCCATCGTCAGGGTAGATGGTAAGCTTGAAAGTATTTTTTTTCTGTTTATTTTAAATTAATGCTACCTTATTGGCGCTTGCCAGCTAGCTATGTTAACTCGTTAAAACGGTGTAACGCTATGACAGACAATACCAGAGCAGCAAAAATACATGGTTTGCCTGTTCAAATCTTCGACGCTGCAGAGCACTACACTGATGCCTGTGCACTGGCCATAACTGGTCAGAATAGAGCGATCCTTCAACCAAGTTGCTCGCAGTGTGAACGCCCTGTAAGGAGTGGGATCTGCTGTGTGATGGGCAGCTGACCTGGTCGTGTCGATGTCAGAGTCTCCGGTAATGACGATGCGTTTCTCAATCCTTGTCTCTGATAGGCCGCCCTTTAATGTCTGGAATAAATAAACAACAATGACCCTTTAATGTCTGGAATAAACAGATTCTGGTTTGTTATGGATGCACAAGGCCCCTCTGGGTGTTTGTGTAATAATAGCAGCCAAGAGGTCAATGTGTGTGATTGTGTGTTTGTGTATGTGTGTCTGTGTGTATACCTTGGTAATGTGTGTGGTTGTAGTTGTACACAGAGATTCAGAGGTGATTGTCTGAGCAGTCATCAAAACTCCAGGTTCACCATCCCCAGTACCATCCAACTAATAACACACATAGACAGAGAGGGAGAGAGAGAGAGAGAGAGAGAGAGAGAGAGAGAGAGAGAGAGAGAGAGAGAGAGAGAGAGAGAGAGAGAGAGAGAGAGAGAGAGATGAGAAGCAATGGAGGACAGCTTTTAATATTTACAATAGTCTTCCTCCTGTTGTCAGAAAAGACACTATAAACACCACATTAATATTAATTAATTAATATTAACATTAATAAGCCCTATAATAATAGTACAATCAAAACACCTTACATATTTTGGAAATGCATGGAAAACTCTTGTACCCCTCATTTATATCAAGAGAATGAATGCATCAGACAAAAAATGTCTTATTTGGCTTTTTGCAACAAAGACATCCTTTTTAAATGTGCACCTGTGCAGCTTCGTATGTGATGGTCTTGGTTTCCGTATGTACGATGGGCACTTCTTTTGTTGCTATCTCAGTTTTCTGGGCTGCAAACGTGTCTGATATGGTCACCATCTCCGTCTTTACCACAGGTGGCTGAGATGGGGGAGAGAGAAGTGAGGGGGGGAGGGAAGAGGGTTGAGATATTAAACACAAACCTGAGACAGATGGGGAAACAGACACACGTCGGCACACATACACACCTGCTTTGGGTTCAAAGTCACTTCCAATTCAATCAATGCATGGAGTGGATTATTTTTTTCAAAATCCAACTATCAAAATACCAATATCAGAAATCACTGAGTGCTTCATTATTAGCAAATTATTCACATTTCCATTTGAACTGATTGTATTGAAAGGGAGCTGACCCAGCTGAGCCACACACACGCTGCCATACACACAGCGATAGTTGTAGATGTACACATGCAGTATATGCCAGGAAATGCAGCAAAATTCATGCACACAATAAAACCTATATTAACAAGCTCCCAAACGCATGCAAGTCAACATCATGCACTGACACACAATACAAACACAATATGACAATGCAATGCCTGTTCAACTAAATGAGCAACCCAACATGCAACAATGCAACCACATTACAATATCTACACAAAAACAGCATGTAATGCAAAACAAGAGCAACTGAAACAGCAGCACATATACACACAACTACAGAAATATCTTTGGTGTCAACATGCAAATCAAAGTACAGTACAGTACAGTACAGCACAAACATGCATAAACCATGACCCGATGAAACAAGCAATATTTAAATGACTGGCAAACAAAATGGCAATTGAAATGTAAATAACATGCAGAAGATGACATTCAAATGAGCGGGAGGCATTTCGGCAAGTGGTTGGCAATGATGATTTCTACAATATTGTTACCATGGTGACCGTTATGAGCCAATTAAAAATCAAAGGTGAAGCATCACTGCCAAACACAAGGAGGGCAAACAAACACACACCAAAGGTGAAATGTGGCATGCAGAGCAAAAAGCAAATATACATCTAAAAGCACCATGCATTTCCCACTTAGGTCCCATTTAAACTTCCAAATACAGGTACAGTACTAAAATACAATGCAGCAAGAGGGAGAAGATGTATGTTTGATAATGTATGGGAGGTAGAATCAAAATGGAGGCAGTAACGACGACACACCACACTATGCGGGGCGGGAGTGGACTAGGTATGTTGATAATGGTGAAAGTAAAATATACACATATGATGAAAAACAAAATCAACATCAATGACGAGTTATGCAGGGCATGGTAACATGACACCAACACCAACACACCAACAAAAAGGTGGTACATTGTATCATCAAAGGACTATTCTCTCTTTGCTGTAGGGTTTTATATATAACATATAGTATATATGGGTAAAGCTTTGGGGACTAGCTGATCAGGCGGAGGGGTAAAGGGCTCTGACATTGTAGCTTGATACCAATGCTGTCGTGTGAAAACCTTATTTGGATTTTTTTCTTAAATTTCCTAGTTGAAAGTTAAAAGTTTACAAAGTCACAGACAAAATCTTCTGAAATAAAAACTTTTAACTTGCTTCAATATTTGTGGACATTGACAACTTTCCCCTAAAGCTAGAAATCAAAGCCTTGGAGAACCAGCTGTCCTAGGTAATAATAATAATATTAATAACAACATATGTAAATTCTGTTTTAGGAGGAATTTTTAACTGTTTTAACTGTTCCTAAAAGGTTTCCATTTTAGACTTACGAGTTTTCACATGACAGAAATGAGTGCGAGGGACTAATACATTGTAGACTGATATGAAATATACATGGGGGCTAAATATTCACGCAAGCAGGAAGGAAACCGATACTGTGGTAAGCAGGAAGGAAAAGTGGGTGTGTCTACAGTTGGTAGGAGGGATCAAAGCCCAGCGAAGCTCCGTGATTGGCCCAGAGAAGAAATTACCTCAGAGCAACAAATAACCTGTGGCCGCGGTTCTGCCTCAGCCAATGAGGCTTCTCCGTTCATTTTAGGCTCCTCCTCTTCCTCTGCCAAAGCAACCAACCCGGTCGTTCCCTCCTCAGGGAGGGCGTGGCCATTGGGGGCTTCATCAGGTGTCACCATGGGATCTTCTGTGCTCTCCTCCATCTCCCTCTCTTCTCCTCTCTCCTGCTCCTCTGTGTCCTCCTTCTTCCCTCCCTCCTCCTCCACCTCCTCTTTCCTGGACTCCTCTCCTTCTCCAGAGGCTGCCTCTGCAGGCTGGCTGGCTTCAGCAGGAAGGGAAGGGGCATCTGGGACTGAGAGGGAGTTCTCCACCATCTGCTCCTCTTCCTCTCTCTTCTCCTCCTCTTCCTCCTCCTCCTTCTCTTCTGGTATTTGTGTGTGAGAGATGGACGCAGCGACGTTTGGATGGTACTCTGCTTCTTCCTCGCTCTCGCTCTCTGATGAAATGCTCTCTTGCTTGCCTGGCTTTGCTTCCTCCGTTGCCACGACTTCCTCTGCAGCCTTCACCTCCTGTTCCCTCACCTCCTGCTGTGCAGGCGGGGCGGCAGGAGGGCTGTCGGTAACCGTGACAAGTCCAGGTTTGGTTGCCTTGGAAACCTCTTGGATGACAACGGTTTCTTCTATTTCAACTTCGGTTGTCTATACACGCACATACACATGCACGCACGCACATATATGTGCACACACACACACACAAACAAAGATGTACACATACATACACAACACACGCGTGGAGAAAAAAACAAAAGTGTAACATGACCACAGAACATAACGTAAAAAAATTAAACAACCTTCACTGAAAAGAAATTAACACAGGACCAAAATACAGAATATAAGAAGGATGGAAAAGCCAATTTAAATGACTGGATGTTCAACTGTGGACAAAGAGGAAAAATGAAGTAAGAAGGAGACAGAGCCAGTGAAGAAAGTCAGAGATGGACAGATCTTGGCGAGTATGGATGGCTAGAATGAAAACATAAAAAGACATTATTTGAAGTTGCCAGTTGAATGAATGGACAAATGAAGGAAAGGATGGATAAAAAGAGCAATGGATGGATGGATGGATAGATGGATGGATGGATGGAGTAATAGAGGTAAGTTAGGACCACCTTTCCAGATTCTTTGGTGTCAGAGTTCGAATTATCAGCGTCAGTTGCTTCTGTTTGTGGCTCACTCACCTGTGTGACAAAGAAGTTACCATGACAATTGTCAATCACAGACCAGTAGTGACATCATCACTGTCAGCACCTAGTGTCACCATAGCGATAGTTTACTGTTACCATAACATGGGGAAGGGGGTTGTATTTGGTTGGGCAAAGGGCAGGGAGAGAGTCTTATTGCCTCTCTTTGTTTCTCCATCTTTCAATCTCTCTCTCTCTCCCTGACTTTTTCATGCACAATCAAATTAGTTTCCATATAGTATAAAGCAGCAGGCAGTAAGAGAGAAGGAATAAAAGAGAAGAGAGGGCAATAGAAGATAAGAGAAGATGGATGGCAGATGGATTGCAAAGAGAACATCCCATCAATGTTCATGACCAGTCTGTCTTTACTGAACAAAGAAATGGGGTATTGAGACGAGCAGTGTCCATCTGCTATGCAAATAAATCTTGAGTGTTGATGACCACAAAATATATTTGAATGGATTTAGTTCACTGCAAAATCCAGATCTTAAAAAGTCTTGAGTTCAGTTTTAAAATCCTATATAAACTGGTTAAACAAGTTATAGGTTCCTCCTTTTTCTCCAATGTAAATGCATGTTAAATTATTTAGATTTAATCCTGCGCTTCCATGCTCTCAGAAAACCTTAATGGTACAGCCCCACTGAAAAAAGGAACAACTATGTACCCTGTTTTCTGACAGTGCAAGGAGTGTAAAACAGGCTGTGGCCTAAAAATCTGTGGTCTAAAAGTGCTGATTTGGCATATTGTTGTCACATTTTCTTGAATAAAAGGACACTATATCTGCTTTTAAGATATTATCACAAAAAATTATCTTAAGAACAAAGACATGATCAAATAAGTTTGATGATATTTTGTATAGCATGATGCAAACTGCTGCCTCAATATTTTTAGCAGAGCTGTTTTTTAGAGTGTTCACTTGAAGGTGAGGGACAGATTAATGAATGGAGCAGGGCGTTAAATTTGCATACAATCCACACATTACATTTACTGTGACAAACAAACCACATAGATAACATTCATGGCATTCACAGCTGTTAGTTGCTTCAGATTGGATTTACTATGGCTATTTTGCATCCACAATTCATTCGACACGAATGCTTCCTAAGAGGAATACAAAATGGATTTATAAGAAATACTACCATTCATCCAGCATTCACAGCAGGCAGTATTATGGGAAGCTAGCATCTCTCACAGAGTAGTTTGTAAAAATGCATCTTGGAAGCATTATTACAAATAGTTGAAGCATTATATAAAGCCAGTTTACTTTCAATGTGACCAAATTATGGAGCGAATTTTCTTCAAAATGGAAATATGGAAAACCTCTCCACAAAAAGGTTCCTATATCCAGCCAATGAAATAATGGGAAAGTGATCTGTTAACCAATAAGTTAGCAGGTGCAAATCTTAAATTGTGCATAGACTGAGAAGAAAGTAAACTGACTCCTAAATTGTGTTGCTAATAGCAGTAGCACCTCAGCGGCAGAGAGCTTGGTTGTTGGGGAAATAACAGCCACTAGTGGTTCAGTAGTGCTGCAGACAGCAGCAGAAGTAGTAGAAGTAGTAGATGAACATGTGGAAATAACAGCATCTAGTGGTGGTTCAGGGGAACTGCAGGCAGCCACAGCAGCTGAACAAAGGCCAATGCCAGAATGTCTACTGAAAAGAATGGAAGCTATCTCCTCTTCAAGGCTCTACAGCAACACACACACAGGCATTTGAGAGAAAACAGAAAAAACAGAAGAAATCACTCTAAGCAGATAAACATAGCATTAACAAAAGACATGACATGCGCACACACACAGAAGGCAGTTTAACACACAACAGAACAATGACAAAACAGCCATGCTTTATATCTGACATATATGACCATATATTTAAAATGTTAATGAGAGACTACCCCCTGCTGTTTGATTAAAAAACATGACAGTGAGCAGAGCACCAAGGAAATGGGACCTAAAACAGAATATACCAGAACAGATCTGCACAGAAGAGAGCAGAGCAGAGCGGAAAACAACGGAACATAGCAGAACTGAACATTGCAGAACAGGATAGAATAAAATCTATGTTGGAACTGAAAAGTGATGCATGTCCAGCTGAAAGGAGGAGGAAACAGTTAGAGCAGTGCACCAGAGAAAGTTAGGTCAGTAGTGTAGAGAAAAAATTCCAATCAGGCAGTAGGGACTGTGAAGGGCACTACACAGGAAACATGAGCCACTATCATCAGAACCTGCACATTCAGGATGTAGGACAGAAGCCTGATCCCAACGTATTGGAATTTAGATAAGAACATTGTGATGAGCGGTGGAAATTGATAAAGTGTATGTGATCAAATGTGAAACCAAAGATAACAAATGAAAGTGTGAGCAGTAAAAGCAAATGGAAATTCCCAGTAAGAAGTGAGTGAAAGGAAGGAAGGATTGCAGTCTCTAAAAAAGCATCCAAGACAAGTGGGAACTAGGAATTTTCAGACATCCAAGATAAAAAGATTAACAAGGAGAGGACACTGACATCAACACAGCCTGAGCTGGAGATTTGAAAACTCACACCAAGTGTGTGGGTTCCACCCCCCAGTTCAGCCTCTGTTGACAACTAAGTCAAATGAGAAACTTCCTAATTCCCAGTTGGCGTATTGATTGAATTCAAACCGCAAAGGGAACATCAGAACTGAGGCAGGCAATCAGAACACGACAGAGACAAGTAAACAAACTCAGTTAGCCATAGACAGTTCAGGGCAAGAAACCACCAATGGCTAACAACAGAGAGAGGAGATCACTGATTGGCTGAGAGAGAAAAACTACAAGACCGATTTAGTGTATGGTGCTTAGAGAAGAGAGGAGAGGAGAGGATGGAAGGAAGAAAGCTAGATACCTACATAGATAGCACACTATCAAAGAATTAGTGTATGAATGTCTTGTCACACTTCCCATACACAATAGAGTTTTGTATAAGGGACAGACAGATGCAATAACACTTGTTGCTGCAAAGACCACCTTTTGGACACTGTAAACAAATACAGCGTTGAAGCACTACAACGCTCTGCATAAGGGCATTTCACCTGAATCAAGTGAATGCAAGGTTGTTTACAGTTGTGGGTTGTGTGCGAATACATTCGTTTTCTGGTGAAATGCCCCTTAAATTCACATTTCTTTTCTCTTGTCTCTAGACGCCAAGACAGACGGACGAAACACCCACACAGACATACCACTTGTTGCTGTTGAATACGTAGCGTTGTAGCGGGAGAGGAGGTGAGACGTTTCTCCCACTGGTTGGTCTGAGGAGGAGAGGGAGGTGGTGCCTCCATAAAGGAGCGTTTTAGCTGGCTAATGCTAGCCTGGTGTTTCAGGACCTCTTCTTGGGTCTTATCATGGTCCTAATGGGGGGGGGATAAGAGGAATGGGGGAGGGAGGGGTGAGAGGTAAGGGAGTTGAGGGAGGGATAGAGAGTGAAAGAGATGAGTAGGGATGAATGAGGGAGGATGCGAGGTAGGGATAAGGGGGGCCGGGACAAAAAAGGGAGGAAAGCATAAGTGGGTGGGGAATGGAGGGAGAAAGTAGGGATATGGGGTGGATGAGGGGAGAGGGAGGAAGATGGGAGAGGAGAGGAGAGGAGAGGAGAAAAGAAAAGAAAAGAAAAGAAAAGAAAAGAAAAGAAAAGAAAAGGAAAGAGTTGGGGAAGAGGAGGGCTAGATAGAAAGGAGAGCAAAGAGGGAGAAAAGAATAGAAAAAGTGAGGGATAGAGGAAAGAAATAAGGTTGGGAAGGAGGGAAAAAAAGAAGGGTTGAGGACAGAGGGAGGGATGGATAGAGGGATGAGGGAAGGGAAGGAAAAAGGTTAGGAAAGATGGATGATAGATAGAGAAAGGGAGGGAGTGAGAACAAGGTTAATGAGATGGGGAAAACGGAGAAAGGGAAGGAGGAAGGGATAGAAGTTGAGAGGGAAGGAGGGATGGAGGGACAGAGAAAAGGAGAGAGGGATGGAGGGAGGGGACAAACTCGGTTCAACAGGTCACAGGAACATTAGTCTGTCAATCAGGAGGAAGACAAGATGGATGCCAAGCCTCACTGGAGCCGTTTGCTTTGTAAAAATGAATTTTACTTACAAATTAAGTTAATATTGTTGTTAAATTTCACTGAAGTGACAACACTGTCACCAGAAATTGTGTGTGTGTGTGTGTGTGTGTGTGTGTGTGTGTGTGTGTGTGTGTGTGTGTGTGTGTATAAGCAGGCTGCAGTGAGGCTTCTCCACCTTGTTCAAGACTTTTTATTACAATGGGCCAGAACAGTAGGGCAGAAAAAAGAACGTGGGACTGATAGTGGTGATAACAGAAACCCTTTCCCTCTCTTTCTCCCTCCTACACTCCGTCTGCAGCTCACTGTCACTCTTTTGCTCTTTTTCTCCCTCCTTCATTCTATCAGTTTCCTCTCGGACATTTTCTCATTCGCCCTCATTCACTCTCATTTCTCATTTACTTGTTCTCATTGGCACTTTCTCAATGAGTGTGTCTGCCTCTCTCCATGTCATCTCCATCTCTCTCCTACCCTCCCTACTCTTGACTACAAATATTCATGTGCATTCTACACAGAGCAAGATATTTCAGAAGGATACTGCATAGACAATGACATAAATGAGACTGCTAATATGTTGTTGAGATAGTAACATGATCAATGAGATATTCCTCAGAAAATGTGTTAATAGTGACATTAACAATAAGATATTTCTCAGACCAAGTATGTATATTGAGAAATAACCAGATAATGTGTAATGTGTATTGAGATAAATATAGAAATCTCACAGCACACATACAGTCCTAAAAGGACATAGTTGGAAAAGTACTGCAAGTTGCTATGGGGTCTATCTGCTTGTTGGCTGTGTATGTGTGTGTGCAATGTAAATAGCACTGTCAGTGGTTTTAATTTTTTGCCGGTGGTGAACCACATTTTAAGGAGAATTTACAAAGTTATTGTGCGCACTTTGAAGAAAATGCCACTGGTTTTGGTCTTCTAACCCACAAGCCTACAATAATTCATGGCATGTACTCTGCTGATACAGATGCCAACTAACTCACTATCAGTCCCATGTTCCATCGAGGGATCTGTTGTTGTTGTTTTAGTATGTTATCAAACCACACATCAATGCTGGCAGCCAATCACAGCCAGCCAGAAAACAGGAAGAAAGCTCCTTTTATGTGTTAGGGAGGCAGTATTAGTCAGGTTAGACGCAGCTGCCTGGCAAATAATCAAACTCATTAACCAATCAGCGATTGAGGACCAACAAGGTAAAATGGTTGCAAAAACAGCATTCAACATGCACAGAGCATGCAAAAAAGTCCGCCCACATGCACGCTCACACACACCATCAGGGCTGGTGTCAATTCACATGGCAGCCATCTCATACCAAAAGTTTCTCAATAGAAAAAAAAAACTTTTTCTGGAATTGACTGAATTGGAAGTGAATTGAATCTAGCCATGACACACACAAAAACACACACACACACACACAGGCATGCACACAGAGCCTGAGAGTGCGAGAGGGCAGCAGCCTTGTACAGTACAGTACAGAGGAAGTTGTAGTTCTGATGGCGTCAGAGTACATAGAAAGATGTAGTTCATATTTTCGACCATCAGACGACGCCAGTACCAACCTCCAACATTAAATTACTGTGCCTCACATAAATATTGTCCCCATGCACTCTCAATGGACTCTGGAAGGCAGACACACAGCACAAAATAAAATGGAGAAAATAAATATAAGCACTACAAATCAAATAAAACTAAATTCATAACTAAAATAGCAAACATCTATAATGAAATGGGAAAGAAATCATAAATGAAGAAAAGGAAACTAAATCAAAAATGAAAAAAAAACAACAACTAAAAAACAACTAAAATAAAAATTAAAAAAACAGGAAAATCTAAAATACAAACAAATCAAAAGAATAATGCATAATATAAACAAACTGATACAATAAAACAAATAATCAATGAAAAAAACACCAAACAGGCATGTGGTGAATGAGCCAAAATGTGCAACTGTGATGGAGGCAGGAAGATGGGTACAAGCACAAACCACAGACACTGCACTGCATAAACACAAACGCACACAAATATACCAAATTTTGAATCATACGCATTAAAGCCAGTTCAAGTGTGCTAGTGCTTGTACCCATGATAACACACATAAAAAAAAACACAGCACCAACACACAAACCAACAAACACCAAAGTGCTATCAGCAAAACCCCAAAACACTGGTAGGAACCACAAATATGAACCAGAAAACCAAACTGAAACCATGACACCATGAAACCATAAGCCAGAGCAGAGCAAGTGGAGATTTGGGGTAAAATTGCCCATTCAGGATCAGTTTTTCTACACCTAATGTTACAGGCCCAATCTGCAATCCAAATGTAAACCAAGATAAGTCAAATCATGGGACTGGAGACATCTTTTAATCTCAAATTGATTGACTGAGATTTTTGATAGAATGACAGTGTGAGATAAGATAAGATATCACTTTATTAATCCCCTTGGGGAAATTCAGGGTGAGGCAGCTAATTTAAATTTTAACTTAAAATCCTCACTGGTATATATTCAGAAATTTTGTTGTGTAGATTGGGTCTTTCACTATTAGGTGGGAAATTTCAAAACTGACTCCATATCATCATATTAAGGGCAACTTCACCCTAGAATCAAAACAAGTGAGTGAACCAACCCAACCAACCAGAACAGAGCAACTCAAATGATTGACAGACCAATACACAATCAAATAACCAATGAGAGAGGGTGTGAACCTGGGAGAGAGCAGGCTCTGTGGGTCCGTGTGACTGTTGTTGGCGTAAAGTCAGGGAGAGAGTAAGGTTAGGTTAGCTTTACTGCATGTGTGCTCCACAACACTACGCAAAACTAGCTCTAGTCAATAATCACACAACACTACTGTTCCCACATTTCTTAGCAAAGTAATGCCATCTTTGATTATTCCTACTTTATTCTCCCTAGAATCTGAAAAGCATGCTGGGCAAAGAAAGGCGTTGGCCCAACAGACCTGAGTGGGCGTGGCTTCTGCATCGCCGAGGCTTAACTCCACCTCCTTAACCTTCAAGGCCGTAGTCATGGCGGTGGCAGTTGTGATAATATGGGGGGTAGGGGCACGGAGACAGAAAAGGTGAAATGGATGATGGGAAATGCTATTTTTTCCCAGCAACCACGGTGGTAGGGAAGTACTGTTGGTCAGGTGACCTTTGCACCCCACCCACAGGAAAAATGAAGCATGATGGGAAACTGAGATGTAATGGTCAATGATGGTAGACAGCAGGTGCTACTGACTGCTCTGTTAAAATATTTAGATATAGATTCACAGTCTATGTCACAGCATATGATTTTCAAATATAGTATTTTTTGGTACAAATGCATTTACATTTTTCCTGAACGACTTTATGTATAACATCCCTTTCTAGAAACAAATATATTGAAATGTCTATTCACTTGACTCGATAACTACACCACTGTTGACTAGTCTATGATGATGTGTGTAGAACAACAAAATCAAGTCAAATTCACTGTACCCACAACATGGAGGTGGCAAGTAAGTTGTTACAACTACTGTAGTTACTGTACTTGTGTAGATTTTTAGAGTACAGAAGCAATTCTTTAAGTCTGTACTTTTACTTCTATTACTTTAAGTATCTACTTTTACTGGAGCAATGCTTATTTTTTGTCTTTTGCAAGGACCAAGCCAAATGGGAATATCTGAGTACTAAGTACTAAGAAGTTTTAGCGAGCTACTCTCACTTTTACTTAAGTAGTTTTCTAGTCAATTACTCTAACTTTAGTAAAATTGAACACAGGCATAAGTAGTTCTCCTAGTGCAAAATATGCCAGTATGCTTTACAACATGGTGTCTATAGTGTGTCACAGATGAGATAGAAAATACCTTCTCTATGCCACGATTTCATGCCATTTTGCATCCCCAATTGAATCCCCAAATTGTTACCAGAAGGATGCCAAATGGCCACCACAAAATGGTCACAGATGGGAGTTGTGACGTCAAGTAAAAGCACTACAATAGAGCTGACCTCCCATCATCCTATTTTTCCTTAAAACCTAACTGAATGTGGTAGGGTAAGGGGCTGGGGAGTAGGGCCACTGAACCTCAGGGATCCGGGGTAAGTGTAACACTGTTTATTCTTATAATGATAAACATTAGCGATAATATATCCAATAGGCTTTAACTAGTATGCATCTATCTGTCTGTACAGTCATAATATCTTCTACTCTACAACTAAGCATTCAATGCTATCCTTCATCTACTCTGCACTACAAAGGCAAAGTGCAGTAACTGAAAATTTGGTCAAAAATGTCATTGATTGATATGAGCATCAATACGTCAAATCAATCAATACATCTTGCATATAATCAATTTAATGCTATTGAGTCCCTTCAGTTGATATGGGTGACGTTAATGTGCTAGCTGTATGTTTTACACACAGTCAATGCACAGACACATGCTCTTTACCAGCAAGGCAACTGTTAATGACTAACTTTTATCGTTTGGAACACAACAAATGGCTGAATAGGCGACTCAAAAATGTGTCTTTTGCACATCGCTAGGAGTTACTGCATCTCGCCTTTGTAAGGCAGCTATAGAAATAAGTTTAACCCTGCAACTCTCTCTAGGTTTTAGAACTTTATGTTCATCTAACAACACTTTACAATCCTTTCTCTAGGTTTTAGCACTCTATTTTATCTTTGCTAACAACTGTAATCTTTTCTCCATTTCAGCTTTGTTGATACTTTCTCAACTCTCCTTTAGATTTTCTATCTATTCTGTTTAATCTTACTATTCTACTCCCTCTTCCTTATATACAAACAATACAGTGGGTTTGGCAAGGTGCAGGGGTGGTAAGAAGAAAGAAAATATTAGGGAAGAGGTAGACGGGGTACGGAGGGAGGTCACACACACACATAAGTTAGGAAGGAGGAGGGAGGAGTAAAAGAGGGCTGGTATGCTGGGAGACTGGGTTGTGTGTGTGTGAGTGTGTTTTTATGCAGCGGGATCACACATCTCTTGCGTCCAACCAGCACTTGTGTGAGTGTAGTGTCTTATGCGTGGAGGTGTGTGTTCGGGTGTGAGAGGAGAAGTCTGCTCGCTGAAACCAGAGCTCAAATGATCCACAGACTCATCATTTAGCATCTCAGTAACAAACATTGGCAAAACGGTCTTTCGTTGACTGGACGCCATGCACTCTAGGTAGCAGAGGGTCAGGCCGAGGGGCGTGGCTAAAATCAGTGCCAAGGCCAAAGACTGGCTCGCAGTCAGCATCACAACCAATAGGAAGAGAACTAAGAGGCAGGGCAGGAACAAAGGGGAGGGGTTTAGGAGGTAGCGGTGCACAGATGAGGTCAGGAGAGAGCGAGAGAGGGCGGAGAGAGGGGGGAGAGAAGAGCGAGATGGGACAGAAAAGAGATAGGAGAAAGAGGAACGAGAGGGGAGAGAGGAGAGAGAGATAAAGGAGGAAAGGGGGGAGAGACTGGCAAGAGAGGGCAAATGTGGGTGAAAAGGAAAAGCAGGAACCAAGCTGATGAATTTAGTGGGCAGATAGCGGGTAAAAAATGCCATTAAAGTGGTCAATTTCACAGCCAAACCATGAAACATTTGATCTGTTAATTTGGAGGTGGTGATGTTGGAAAAGGCAAATTTGCGGGCATTGACAGTAAAAGTCTTCAATTTCCCTGCTAATTTAGAAACTAGCTTGGGCACAGTGAGAGTTGCACGTGAAACTAGCTTTGTGGGCAGGCACATATTTCCATTCTTGCCCAAGAGGGACAGAAAACACAGGATGAGAGACACATATTTAACCACAGCCCTCAGACAGAACCAGCTCTGCCAATTTTCAGCTCCTGCTGTTGCTCTGGTTTCAGCCTGGCAGTCCAGCTCCTCTCCCAATGGCTCTGAACTGTATGTATGGAGCACATGGGCATAGCTTGTGAGTGGGGGAGTGGCTTGAGGGTTTTGTGTGAGGTATTCGACATCTACAAACTGCAGATCGGAGAAAGGGGAAGAGCTTGAGGTGCTTAAGGGAGGGCCCCATAGTGTGTGTGAGGTGGTCATGTCGTCGATAAGGTCGTCATCTTCCGAGATGTCTGACAGGCCATGGTCAAGCTCCGAGATGGAGTCAAGGGAGGGAGGGATGGAGGAAAGCGAGGAGGAGGACGAGAAGGAGAGAGGAAACATGAAGATAGACTGATGGAGGAGAGTAGAGGGGGAGAGGAACACACAACCAGGGAGAGGGAGAAGGGGGCAGAAAACAGAGGAGGCACAGACAAAAAGAAAAAGATATGGAGTGGGTTGTATACCCAGAGAGAGAGGGGGAAGAGAGAAAAACACAGCAGGAGAGGGGGCAAGATAGAGCAAGCAGAGAGTGAGACAGAGTGGAGGGGAAGGGAAAGAGAGAAAGGGAGACATACGCACACACCCACACACACGTGTACGAGCAAGCAGTGAAGAAGTGAAACGAATCAAACACCAACCCAAACAAACCCAAGCAATGTGCACCAAACAAAAAAACAATCATTTCATTTTTCATTTACATGAAATGATGAAAAATGAGGCCGTGCAGGAGAGGAGTGAGAGAAAGAAAGCAAAAAAGGGAGAGTGCCGGAAAAAAGAGAGAGGGAGAGAGTCACAACGTTAGTCAGTGAAACACAACAGCACACCACAATAGGTTAAAATTGAACATAGCAGGGTAGAGCACGGTGCAGAATATAGTATGCATAGGCGTGTGCAGATCAGGGTCAACAAGGTGCCACCATCGCAAGAAGAGAAGGCTAAGGCAGAGGCCAGCTCCACAGTGCTAGGGGGGTTGAGTGAGGGGAGCACAGGGAGTAAGGAGTGAGGAGAGGGAGCAGGGGTAAGGGAGGCATGCATAACATATTACTCTAATTATACATAGTCCAGTGCCAGGTACAGAGAAGGGCTTGGTGAAGAGTGGACACACAGTCACACCATCTCAAATCCTGTACAAAAATAGATAGAACTACCTGGCTACCTGTTGCTAGCTGCTCTAGTAAAGGTCTTGCTCAGTAATGTGAGCTAATGGTGGCTAGTTGTAGCTGCAAAGGCTAGGGTAAAACCCATAGCAACCCATGGTAATCATCATTATAATCAACATCATCACTGTCATCAAGTATGCATAAAGTGAGGACATTACTGAAACACTTTCTCTCTCACTCGGTTGGGCTGTCTCTCTCTCTCTCTCTCTCTCTCTCTCTCTCGCTCACACACACACACACACACACACACACACACACACACACACAGATTGAAGAACACAAAAAGCCAGCATGAGTGTGGCTGCCTCTTGTTCGTTGTTGTGGTCCACCTAGTAGAGAAAGTTAGGTATCTAAAGCAACCTGAACCTGTGAAAAACAGAAAGAAAGTAGAAAGAACAACAGTCTTCTCATCTTCTACATCCACCTGTAATTATGTTAGTCTCACAAGTCAGCAGACCAGTATATCACACTTTAACATGGACTACACCCATGCAGAAACAGAAGTTCTAATGGATTTGTGGTTATACACACAAAGAGAAAAAGATGCAAAAATCAGATACTTCTATAGCTTAGACATGATGACAGGCCAAAGTCCACAAGCCTCTCTCGGCTAGAAGGGAGTTGACTCATCTTTCTAACACCCACACACACACACTGCCTCTCTCTTTGACACACACACAAACAATTCCTCTGGGGAAATGCCGACTCCACAAGATAGTAAAAACAGAAAGAAACATTCTCACTCTGTTCTCACATCTTCCCTTTCTCTTGTTCTCTTGTTCCCTCTCCTTTCTGCTGTTCTCAATACATACACACACTCGCTTGAACACACACTCACACACACCTTAGAGTCAGAGTGTAGCTCCAGGCTGGTGTCACGTCCATTCTCAGCGGTTGGGATCGAGTCCCTGCCGGCCTCGGTTATGCTAATCACTGGTGCTAAGGAAAGAGAAACACACACACACACGCAAAGCACAGATTTAACTTTTTTTTGACATAAAATTGACATAAAAAGTATGTACTTTGGCCATTTTAGAATGCATTATCAATGGGCTGGCTTTAGTCCAGGGACCCTCTACATGAGGGTCAATATCAATAGTAAAAAGGCAAAATTGAAGGTATTAAGTATTTGTGTGACAGTGACAATAAACAAACAGGGATGTTAAATTGTAGTGCAATAATCTGTCCAGCAGGGGGCAATGTTACACAGTAGGAAAACCCGTTACAATGTTTGACAGGGATGAAACAGAAGTGACACACAACTGCACAGCTGCACAAAGTGGGATCACAATAAAAAAAAAAAAACCTGTATTGCTAGGAGAATAAAATATTATGTATTTGATCAGTTGATTTAATAAAACATTAATTCAGAGAAAAGTTCAAAACATTAATAAGTACCATGGTTATGTAGAAACTAAGCAGATATTTTTTTACTTGTTACATTTCTAAATAAGCAAAAAACACTGATCACAGATTATTTTTTGGCCAAAACGTATGGGCATCCTTGCTATAGTTTTCTGTTCTGTTCTCTGTCATGCTGTGTATATTCTTTTCCCCATTGTATGGGCCTCTTTCTCTGAGATACCGTACACATCCTTCTTCCTTTCCATCTCATTCTTTCTCCCTCTCTGTCTCTCTCTCTGTGACAGGAAACATATGTTGCAGCTATTTCCTGTATCTGGTCAGACACCGTGCCTCACGCACGCACGCACGCACACACACACACACACACACACACAAATACACACACACACACACACACAACATCCCATGTAATCCCTCCATTCATTACCCCACCTCCCTTCTTCCATCCGCCCATCCCTCCTTCCACTCCTGCCTTCCTCAATCTATCCATCCATTCAAGCTTGTTCGTAGCTGGAACATCCCGTTTCTGAATAACTTTCTGCGTGTTGTGTGTGTTACCTCCATCCAGACTACGGCTGATGCGTTTAGACGACGTGCGTTCGAAGTTGGGTGCAGGTCGGTCTATGAGTGAACTAGCCAAGCGGGTCTGGGTCTGGGTTCGTCCACTGTAGCGGAACTTAGAGCCCAAAGTCAAAAAGCGGGCCTTGGTAGTAGGAGGTTCTGGTGTGTTTAACCTAGAGACAGACAGAAGGAGAGACAGACAGAAAGAGAGAGCGAGCGAGCGAGCGAGAGAGAGAGAGAGAGAGAGAGAGTCACATTTATATGTGCATGTACAAGAGAAGTAAAAGTTTTTCCAGGCATCTCATCTCTCTACAGGATATTAAAGCTTATTCCTCTCCCACTCTCTCCCACTCACACACACACACACACACACACTCACAGACAAAGACACACTCACACTCTGTAGAAATGTTGGGCATATGTTTGCATCTTTGTGTGTGTATTCAAGTGTGTGTCGCCCCAGGTTTCAGACTAGTTTAACAACTTTAAGATACACTCTACAACTTTAAGATACACTCTGCTCTTGTTGCCTGGCACCGAGCCTTCTGTTGAGCCTGATCAACCACATATATTATTTCACTGAAAGAACCCCAACATAGTGTTTAATAAATTCTTCTGATGTTATAAACTCCAGGTAGATAATTTCTTAACTATGTGCATGTACATATGTGTGTGAGAGTGTGTGTGAGTGTATTTCTACCTGAAGAAACTGTGATTCTCCACACAAACTTTCCACAGCCTTTTGGCAGATCGATGATTTGGGAGTTTGAATCCCACCGTGCTTTCAAACTGCTCCGCCTATCAAAGAAACAACAAGTAAACAACAACAACAAAATACCACAGCAGAAGGAAAAATGAATAAATAATAAAAAAAATAATAATAATAAAAAGTCAGTGTTGTATCACAAATTATGTATGTTATGTGTGTACTATGAATGTTAACACGGAGAATGATTTTGCAAGTGTTGCATGCGTTTGTCTATGAGTATGTGAATGTCTGTATGTGTGTTGGTCAGTATGCGTGTATGCGTGTGTGTGTGTGTGTGTGTGTGTGTGTGTGCGTGTGTGTGTGCATACTTCTCCTGGCCTGATCTTGATGTAAAAGTTGTTCCTCTTGTATGAAATCTTGAGTATTTTGGGCCAGGCGAAACGATTAATCCGAAGTCTGTCTTTGTAGACCAAGAGACCGTTGGCACACACACCTAGCATGATGTCCACACCCTCGGAATCCTGTGACACACACATTTCATTATGCAATAATTACAAAATTATTTTCTGTCATACTTGTCTAAATAGAATCAGACCATGCGTCAAATGATTTCCTCAATAAAAGTTTCCATGGTTGAAAAGATCCTATTGAACCAAACTTACTGAAGGGTTTTGACAGGGTTTGACAAGGGTTTTGTTCAATGCCTTAAAAATGATATTCATCCCAAATACTTGGGATCTTCATTTTTGACGCTCTAAAAGAGCATCTTCCATAGAAATACAGTGATTCATATAATTACAAATATATTTTGTAATAAGGGAATATTATATATTCCACTGAGTTGGCTATAGTGGCCGGATATTCACTTAGTCTGTTTAAGGTCAATAGAAACTCAATTACTGCACATATACATACATACATATACACACACATCCAACTGTAACATGGTTAGCTAGCCAACTAACTCACTAACAAAGCTTTTAAGACCAAGGCCCTCTGGTAAGAGAGACAGAAAAAAAGACAGGAAGGGAAAAGGTGAGAGACAGCTAGAGAGAGAGAGAGAGAGAGAGAGAGAGAGAGAGAGAGAGAGAGAGAGAGAGAAAGAAAGAGAGAGAGAGAGAGAGAGAGAGAGAGAGAGAGAGAGAGAGAGAGAGAGAAAATATTGATTACAGTCGGGAAATAACATGGGTAAAATCTGTTGGGCTAATGGAGAATGCAATATGTCGATAATGGATGCTTTTACTGTGACACACACTTGCAAACATGGCCTTGCCATGCTATTAGCTAGCCATCGATTGGTCGGGCGTCATGCTCTTATCTGTGTGCCGCTACCACAGAAAACATTTTAGCACTCAGGCTGTGATCACACTGACTGAGTGGAAGTAGTAGCATACCATTTTCCATTGCTTTATATGGAGCGTAAACAATGACTGTTTGGTGATTGCAGTGTGAAGCATGTGGTGTCCGATGTTAAACTTGGTGAGACGGGTTGTAATTTAACTGGGTGTTAGATTGAAGCATGACAACAATTGCTAGGTGTCCTGTTTTCTCACTATCACTGTGAAACAGTACGTCTCACACTCTGAAGGCTGAAAAGCTTCAGTTTCAAGTTGCAGAAACAGTGTAATTCTAACTTCTAATAACAATAAATAATGCCAATGAATTTAGTAGTTCTAAGAAATTCTTTTACAACCTCCAATTCTTCATTCTAGACTGTCCATTTATGGAACATTTACACTGCAAGAATACAAACTGCAGCCAGATGAGGTGTACCAATGCAGATTATCGTGATACACCAGGAAGTGTTCAGTCCACAAAAAACTCCTATGAGTTGAAAACCATCTTAAAAAAGCCACCTTTGTGGTGGGGTGGATTGGGAGGATGAGTAGGAGAGATCAGGGGGTTTGGAAAGGGGAGGGCAGTTTATATTTTGTGTATTATATGATGATCTTGTATTATGTACACCAGAACCTTTTGAAAATTCAATAAAGAGATGTTAAAAAAAAAAAAAAGCCACCTTTTAAAAAGGAAAAATCCACCCTTGGATACTCTTACACTGTTAGATATCACCAATTTGTTGGCATTCCAGGAGTTATTTTGTGTTACAATTTGCTTTTCTTCAACCTGCCTCATCTACTTCTACTGCAGTTAGTGATTTCCTGTTTCTCAGAATGACTTGCTGCTTTCTGTCAGTGGAGAAATTGGTATCTCTGCCTCTTCTACGATGGATTTCTCCCTGTATGATTGTTGAATATCAGAGCAAAATTGTGAGTCTAGAAAGAAGCCCTTGCTCTTTGATTCTGAGAGACTGACACAAAAACCAGACATTTAATGTTGATGTTTTAGATAGCAGAGAAGTTTTCTTCTATCAAACTCCATTGTATCTCATCGTGATGTCTACATTTGATTGTCTACATTTGTCCAGTTATTCACAGGAATAAGAAAAATACAAAATGACCCAGAAATGCAAGGATGCATCACAGAAAACTGTTTTTAACAGTGTTCAAATGTTTTAGGATTAATTTTACTTTTAATGATTTAATTAAAACAGCCTTATTTTCACACTGACAACCATGTGATGCTGGTGAAGTCTGAAGGGCTGAAACATGCCTAATTTTTTTATATCATTGCTGCAAGCCCAATTGAGGAATATTATTTCTGAGAAACAGAGAAGAGTGCATTTGTGTTTATTCAACGTGATTTTGATGATCAAGAGCTCTTGAAATTTGATGTGTTTTGAATGGGTTCCATCATGGGCTATTAGCTTATGAAACTTGCACAGCACATTAATGCCAGAGGACAGAAATAGATTTGCTCTATAAATTTCCACAACTTTGGAATGCAAAAAAAAAAAAAATCAAACATTTGAAATGCTCTCTCTAATGCCCTCATCTTTTCCCCCCAATTCTCCCTCTATGTTGCTAAACAAGTGGAGCATGCCCTTAAAGGGGAATAACCTCTTTCTCTCTCTCTCTTTTTCAAGACTCTGTCCCTATCTCACTCTAACCTTATCTCTATCCCTCTCTCTCCATCTTTCTGTCCCTCGTTTCTTTGTCTCCTGTACCCTCAATCTCACATACCCACTCTTCCTATTTAAAGACTCTCTCTCTCTCTCTCTCATGCATACTTCCCTGTTTTTTTCCTGTCTGTCTCACTCTCTCTCACACACATGCACTCTCTTGCTGACCTGGTATCCCAGGGAGAGAGACAGGCCGTTCCCATGGTAATGGCCTCCCTATGTGTTTGTACAGCTGACACACACACACATAGACACACACTCTCCCCACATCAAAGGAAAGTGTGCTAATTCCCAGACATCAACAACAATACAGGAGGGAGAGGAGAGAGGGGAGAGGAGAGGAGAGGAGAGGAGAGGAGAGGAGAGGAGAGAGAGGAGAGGAGAGGAGAGGAGAGATATTCAAACACAGCTACAGGTCACGCTAAGTTCACACAGTTTTTTTTAGTGCGGTGAAGTACTGGCTGGATTTCAGTTTGCTGGACAAACTATTATGTCAATATGGTTCATGACCTTTACTGCATGGCCTCCACTCTCTCCTATCTTTACTGTCACTCAACATTTTACACTGTCTAATGAAGCAGAAAAGTCATACTGAGTTTGAATCAAAATAAAATGACACCCAATAACAAAGAGTCCAGGATGAGAGTCAAAGTCTACCCATCGAGTTCCACAGGGAATCGAACCTGCAGCCCTAGCAATGTTACTTCCATGCTCTACTCTTCAAACTACAGAGGATTACAGGACCAAAAAACACAGGAGTGCCATGATTTACAATCATTTGTAAATCCGACTGTAGTCTATTGTTTTGTTTTTTTGTTTGTTTGTTTTTTATTCCGTTGTCTAGGAATGTTTTTTGATTTAATTTATGATAGTTACTGCCCAAAACTGGCAACTATCAGTTAATGCATAAACACACATACACAAACACCCGACTAGGCAAGTAGATCCATCCATACCTTAGCATGGTGCAGGTCCACCCCATACATAGACAGCTTCTTGGCATTTTCTAGAAACTGGACGTCGGCCTGCGCTGGTGTCATTCCCCTAAAAACACAAACAAATGCCTAAATCAATAAAAAAAATCCTCAGACAAACAACAGTATAGTTTAAACTTCAAGCCCAGAGTTTGGGAGATTTTAGACATATTTATATAACTTCTACATGAAACAGTTTCCCCAATAGAAATCACTGCCCAAAATAAACGTTTGTTTTACTCCAGGGATTACAAAAATCATTAATATAAACAAATCTATTTATAGCCTTAAATTACATGTAAAACTCATGTTAACCTGTCCCATACTCTCAGATGTTGTAATAAAAGTTCAATCAACTTAGCAGTGAATTGGTTTCAGTATTGGAGCGACAATGTCTCAACAAAGGGCCCCCTAAAGATTATAGAATGGGACTTTAAGGTCATGATACTGAAAGAATGTCATTTTCAGCACATATATGGGTGCTTTTACACACACATCTTGTGATAGTTTTCAACTTAACATTTGTTAATAGCGAGTCAGTATTTTTTTTCGGACTTCACCCTAAAGGATATTATTTCAGCTTTTTATTGTAGTTTAAAGGTGGAAACACTGTTGCCCCACTACTGGCTTTGTTGGCATGAAGATTCATTGGATTGAAATCCTTTACTGGCCAGGAATAACCAAGGGTGAGGAAAACAGCCCCATAAAATTGAGCCAGACTCTACAATCACATAGTTGAAAACTGTAGGCATGTATTACAAGTAAACATGAATGCAAACAAAAATGAGTAATTCAGGTGGCTGAATCCGGTTAAGCACGAGACCACACTTGCCCAGGAAATGTGTCCCACATTTCTCATTGCTGTGTTTATTTAAATGTGTCAAATACTTTTTCCCTCTTTTTCCGCCCCGGACCACCTGACCCTGTGCTCTCTGACCTGTGGGACTTGTGGAGTTCAAGAATCTTCTCCTCCATCTCTTTGTTCTGATTGGGCGCAAAGGTCAGCTGACCGATGTAGTCCAGAGGCCGAGGCTGGTCGGGCTCATAGTCGCCAAACTCTGCCTGTAAACCAATAGGAGACAGCAGATTTACATATATTTATACACACAAAATCGCAGAAAGACACACAGTCAGATCTGGGAGGCGTGCACTTCCTAACCACCCACACACACACACACACATCTACACACATGCACACACACATACACAAAGGCATACACATACACACACCTACCTGCAGTGTGTATGACCCCAGCAGAGTGTGAGTGACAAATGAGCAAGGTAGTCGACCTGATGCCACATCTTCACGGAGCTGGAGACATAACAGGTACCTACGAGAGAGAGAGAGGTGGAAACAGTTGAGACTATGTCTACTGACAACAAGATAAAAAAGGGTTCTAGGTCTTTTCATGGATCTGAGCCAGCTCTATGCTTCAAGATAATAAAGTGATTCAAGTAGAGAAACTGGCCTCCCTCCAGGAGGTCCAAGCACAGGGTCAGCAGGGTCAGCTGCTGGGGATTCAATGTCGTCGTTGGTGGCATGTTTGCTTGTACAGTGGTTTACTTGTATGCTGGTGCATTGGACTTGGTTGCACCCCTCACCAAAATGAGTCTGTCAGCTATAGTGATTTGGTGAAAGGTGTTGGAGCAGTTGTTGTAGCCAGCCAGCTAAATTAAGCTGAGCATAATTATTGGGACGTGTGTCTGAGTGTGTGTGTGTCTCAGATTAGCCCTTAGCTACGACCATCAGAGAAGTTGTCCGCTCCATTAGACATAGACTCCACCCTAGGGTTGTGTGCGTAGGAGTGTGTGTGCGTGTGTGTGCATGCATATGTTTGTGCATGTATGCATTACCAATGTGCACAACACCTGATTCTGTTGTCTTTTTTTAGTAGTCTGCTGTGCATTATAATTATTTTGACTTTTAGCAGTCTGCTGTGCATTATAATTATTTGGACTGAATTCATTTGAATCCAGCAATCACATTTTTCTATAGTAAAAAATATTATTGACTTCTTCAAGTCAGAAAACAGTAAATCTGAAAAGGGAAAAATAATTTCCAAATTTGAAAGTCAAATATGAAATTGTCATTTGAATAATTAATTATTTGGATACCCCTTGTGTGTGTGTGTGTGTGTGTGTGTGTGTGTGTGTGTGTGTGTGTGTGTGTGTACCTGGTAATGTCCTCAGTAAGCAGTGAGGGGTCGGGAGGGTAGAACTTGACGTTGAATGCAAACTGCCAGTTGTTACCTGGAGACAGAGAGAGAGAGAGAGAGAGAGAGATTTTAAAAATGATACATTATCTTGTTTGATTTGCAGTACAATAAATGTTGCAGTAGCGTAACAAGACAGAACGTGTGAATCCCTGAATCACAAGAAGCCAAATGAAGAATAAGTGCAAGTTATATATAAACAAATAAAAATATAAAAAAGTTTAGAATGGGCATCTCTGGTGGAACGGAAATGTATACATGAGCCTGCTGGTTTAGAGAATTATGGTTATAACCCAGGTTATGACATTGACTTATGCTCCCTCTTTCCATCTAGCGTTCTGTTTAATTCCATCTACCCATCTCATCCATCTGTGTGTTTGTGTTTGTGTGTGACCCTTCTTGTACCATGCTAAGGATGAGTGTTGCCATGAACCATCCATGGTATTACAGCGGGTATCACCACACACACGTACACAGAAAAAAGCAAGAGCGAAAGCAAGAGCGAAAGCAAGAGAGACAGAAAGAGAAACAGAGAGAGAGAGAGAGAGAGAGAGAGAGAGAGAGAGAGAGAGAGAGAGAGAGAGAGAGAGAGAGAGAGAGAGAGAGAGAGAGAGAGAGAGAGAGAGAGAGAGAGAGAGAGAGAGGGTGTGAGAGATGAGAAGCAATGGAGGACAGCTTTTAGAAAGCACTAAGCCTGGTACATCACACACACTCACACACAGCTGATCTGGTGTTGCATAACCTCATTCTAGCTTAAACAAATACCATACTGTAATCTTCATCATCTTCATCATCAGCAAAATAATCATCATCAATACCACCACTAACATTATCTGTATCATCGTCATCATCATGCCATGATACTTTTTTCTTTTGCATCCCACTATTTCATATCAATCTTGATTTGGTTCCAATTTCCTATTCCCATCCCTGCAGAAGGCAATATTACCATGCCCCTCTTTCTATCTACTCCCTTTCTGTTTTACACACACACACACACACACACACACACCATAAGATGGAGATCACATCATCTGGAAAATTCCATCTGGGAAACGTTGACATCACATTAAGACCATTTCCTCCTCCAAGGAGGACACACAGACACACATTTGGAGGCAGAAAAACCCTGCAATGAACACTCACATACACAGAAACACACACGCACATACACAGACCCTATTCCAGCCCCAGCTGCATCCCAGAGGGAGTGGAAGGGGGACAGAAAGTGGGTGAAAGACAGACAGAGAGAGAGAGACAGAGAGAGAGAAAGAGAGAGATCACATAGTGACCACACCTTCAGTTTGACCAAGAGGAAACTCTACAGTGACACAGTCTCATTGCAACTGAGTGAAAACAAGAGAGAAAATTGCAGCACACTGCATATTTAATGTGGAGCTTTTCATCACTGAACCACCATCAGAGCAGACACATATAATGGTACCACTGGAGGCTCAGCATTCAATACACAGTGTGTGTATTACATGGAGTTTATTATCTTATTCTACAACAACTCACAGCTGTCATGGAATTTCACACCAGTCAAAATATCACCAATAATTGCCATAGCAACACTGATTACAGTTGCCTAATAGTGGCTATTTTGCACAACCTTCCCCGCATGAAATTGGGAGATTCATTTCAAAATGCTGTATATGCATTTTGACCTGATGCTTATTTCTCAATATTGCATAAATACAAATGATTGTATTATGGTAAGACTGGGTCTGTGTGTGAATGCCTATGTCTGAGGGTGTGTGAGTGTGTGGATGCATTTGTGTTTGTGTAGAGAGAGTGTGCTAAGTGCTTTGGGAGTCTCCTGTGTCCATTTTACTCTTCCACCTTACCCACCCATCCATCCTCCCCATTATACACAGACACACACACATCCTATGCCTCATCCCCATGCTAGTACCAGCTCTCTCCCCTCCTCTACCTCTTGTTACTCTCCTTTCTCCTCCTCCAGATTAGCCCTTTCTCTTCCTCTCCCCAAACCATCTTCCCTCTTCTCCCTCACCCACAGCTCTCTCCCCAGTCCAAGACCCAGTGGCACCAGCTCTGCTTAAGATTAAATAATAATTTCCCTATAAAATGATATATGACGCCTTCTGACATAATGATTGCTTACACTGCAGTATTACTGTTGGAATATAGTATTATTGAGGTTACAACCTTGGCTTGTGAAATAGTCACATTTTATATGAGAATGAGACGTTTGTTTAAATATTGAGCAATGAATATAGGGCAACAGATTTAGTTTCAAATGGATATACAGGATACATATACATGGATATACAGATTTTTGAGGTGAAACCCTTCAAATGTGGCCTTGCTATAATGCTAGTGGCTGCTGAGAATTGATTTACCCATCACTATAATACAGGTGGTTAATTGTTGTTTTCCATGTGATATTGGAAAAAGGAAAAAAAAAATTGTTGTGGTGATTTGACCTGATGTCATTTGATCGCAATTTGGTCGCAAAAAGAGCCATAGAAAGAAGTTGTGAGGTGGGTGCAAAGTTGTTCCTCCTCATCTAAAACTAAGAAGACTTGGCTGCAAATAAGTAACGATGCACTCCACAACATCAGCATGGTGAGATGTCCAACACAGTAAAGCTCAGTTGAATTGTGGAGAAAACATGGGTGCTGCTGTTAAACATTAACAACAGCCAAACAGTGTCTGCCTACAGTTCTGAGAACAGTTCTTTTCTTATCCCTGGTGTCACAGAGTGAAAAGCAGGTGGCCAGTGAAGGTGTTCCCGAAGGCGTCGGCACTGAGCCACACTCTAGATGGGAGAGCCAAGTAGACCTGACTCTCCATCACTGTCCTCATCATTATACGATCTATCATTATAAAGAGTATAAAGATCTCTTAACTGTTCATCTCATTCTTATAACCATGTCCCCATACCTTGAATTATTAGCAGCAGTGAATCTGAAGTAGTACAACACTCCTTTGACTGGAGCAGAGAAGATTCCTCTCTTTGGGTCGTGGCCAACGTTGATGAGGACTATGTCATAAACTAGAGTCTTGTCTCCATGTTGGCATTTTACATTTACCAGACCAGTCTCAAAGAAAGATGGTTTGTCTCAGAATGGACATAACATTTCAGTTCAAAAGGGCAAAGTGTCAGTTCAGTACTAGATGAGAAATACTGACACATGGTTGTCTATGACAGCTTTGAAATAATTTTTATGAGGATGTGAGAGTGGAATGAGATTTGCAATATGGTTGTCTGTGCTGATTTTTTCACAAATGTTTCAGAAAGAGTTCTAGTTAAGGAATACAAGAGACATCACCTGTGTTGAAAAAAATATAAAGACTGAAGCCAAAGACTCACTAATATGAAAATGATGTGCATTAAATTTCAAGCGTACCTAATGAAACACAATGTCAAACACGTAAGCTGCAGGTATTTGGACTTGTTAAATTTAAAAATGATGGGTTATTAAACATTTTAGCATCCCTGCCTCTTTGAGTGTTAAATCGTATGTTTCTTGCTTTTGCAATCAAGGAGTACAAGCACAGCTGTACACAGGGTGCTCACAGTTCCTCAGGACATGGGAATGCCTGTGATGTGGTCAGCTGCAGGCTGACTGGAGTCTAAAAAACTTACAGTTTAACACAAGGACACTCATAGTTCTTCATGACATGTGAATGCGTATAGTGTGGTCAGCTGCCAGCTGTGTGCACTGTAAGGAACTGGCAGTTAATAAGAAAATGCCAAAGTGTCACTATTATCCCCAGGCAGCAGGATGAGTGCAGAACATGTTATGATATGTGTTTTTTGCTTCTATCTTATTATATAATATGTAAACTGGGCGATCCCTTCATTGTTTTATGGGTTTTATGAAATTTCTGTTCATTTCACGTTTTGCTCAACCTGTACCAGTCCTTTTTAGTCACATGTTGGGCAATTTCATGGGTTGTTAATCTTTTTGTGACCAACCATTAGATCCCAACCCAGAGAGCTGAAAAACATTACGCTAGAGTGTGTAGCTATGCAGAGCTGTGATGGCCTGTACAATGGACAGATGGCAGGTTAGAGAAAAATGGTGTCAAACCTGTCATTAGTGTGGTATGTACACACACACACACACACACACACACACACACACACACACACACACACAGACGGATTCAACTCGCACATGGACACAGGCACACAGTAAAATGCAGTCTCTCTCATACACACACAAATACACAAAAACACAAATAGTGTACACACAAGAACACATACAGGATGCATACAACATACAACATGCATACAACTCACACATGAACCACAGACGCACATAGGAACGCCGCCGCAAAACCACAGGTCTGCATGTACACACATGGACACACACACACACCCAGACATAAACACTTCACACATACTAATTCTAAAGTGGTGGGGCCAAAATTATATGTTTTTACTGAAAATTTCTCCTAAAACTACAGCTTAGTGTTTCAGGCTGTATTTTAAAGGTATAGAGTTGGTTTTAAACTAAACTGCAAAAAAGAAAAGGAAAAAATAAAGAGAAAGGGAAAAAATTAAGCGCTATAAAAAAAGATCATCCTGCAGAATTATAGGTAGATTTTTCAAAAACCTCCTAAATAATAACCATGCCCATCACTCTAAATCAAACCAAGAAAACATCCTGCCAATTTCACTATTCAACCTCATCCCGAATAGCACAAAATTTCTTCAGCAAAGCATTTATATGCGAAGCATTAGCTCCAAAATTCATTAAAAAAAAATTAAGCGATGAGTAAACTGGAGAAACAACAATTTGATAATGACTGTAGATACAATGTCCTCTTTGTCAACATACTCATCATTATTGATTTGAGCATTTATCACAAATGAAGGTCTATTGTTGTTGTCTGTATTCGTAATTAACATTCTGGCAACAGACATTCTTACATCTTTTCACCTGGGTAGTTACCCAGGTGAAAAGATGTCATATAGCAATTCCAAAAGCAAGGACAGATGTTATGAAGAAAACTATTTTGTACAAAGCAATAATAAACTGGAATCAGCTAACATACTCCATAACCCAGGCACCAAGCAAGGAACATTTTAAAAAGCAACTCAAAAGCCAGTCCCAATGTAAATGACAATAAACGTTTGATTTGCTGAATTTTGCTCCTAATTTAGTTAAGCTCTTTGCTGTGTTTGATTTCATCATGTTGCAATTTGGTATTCCTTTGACAGGGGAATACTTGCCCTCCTTTAATTCTATGTTTATATTTAATGCATGGCCTTTTTGTCATAAATATTAAAAGGTGCAAGACGAAAAAACACCAGCAGAGAATGGCTTAGAAGCTGTTGCCCTCACAGTTTGTGAAACACCATGTAGTGGAGTATTCAGGCAGAGTGAAGGAGACGGAGAGAGAGATGGATGGATGGATGGATGGATGGATGGATGGATGGATGGATGGAAGGATGGATGGACAGACAGACAGACAGGCAAGACTTTAAGACAGAGTCCAGAAAGTGAGCGACAGGATGACTTGAAAAGTAGAACTTACTGCGTATCTGTCTCTTGATTTCCTTAGTGGGATCCAACCAACACTGGAGTGAACGAGCAAGAGAGGAAAAGAGATGGAGCAAAAGGAAACACAAAGTTTATAGAAGTTAACCTCTATTAATAGAATCACACAGATTATATGAGAGAGTTTATATGTGTGTATTACTGTGTGTGTGTGTTTGTCTGTGTAAGTGTATGGGAATATAGGTATGTGTGGATACATACCCTCTGTTCATGGCTGTCCACGTATGTCAGGCCAAAGTAGTCTTTTTCCATTAGATTGAGGTGCTCACACACCTTAAAGAATAAGTACTGGCCCTTAGCACGTTTCTGGGGAGAGAGAGAGAGAGAAGGAGGGAGAAAGAGAACATTAACCTTCAAAGTTATAGATGCCCATGTAATCAGACAGATTATCGGTTCCTTTATGAAATTGTTTACAGTGATCACTGGATGCTGATGTTGAAACAGATAATGGCTGTTAAGGGTTTTATGGTATCACACATAAAAAAATCAATTTCTCTAATGGGCTACCAGCACATTAAACTAATTAGACTGCAAAAAAGTCTCTTTTCTCTTGCCCCCCTCCATAGCTGGTAGGGATTCAGTGTCTTGCTCAAGGATACTTCAGCAACACAAATGGAGAGATTAAGTTCTCATATATGTTGTAAGTTTTAGTGACTCTGTAAAGGACATCTCAAAGGTGAACCTGCCCCTATTCCATCACAAACACAAAATATGTTCCCTTAAATTATCGTAGGAAAAATGATACCAAAAGCTACTATGTATTTGTAATGTAACGTTGGCTGAATGAAATACTGTTGGCTAGATGATTAGCAGTCTAAAAATAATATTGTGAATGTGGGTACCATGTGAAAAAGTGTAAAAACCTCTGTTGTATCATCGAAAGAGGAGGGAGAGATGTGTCTGCTTCCCTCTCTCTCCATCTCTCTCTCTATCAATGCATTTCTGTTTCTTTCTTTGTGTTTTTCTCTTCTTCACTCTCTCTCTTTCTGTCCCTCTCTCTGACTCTGGGCACTACATTCCTTAGTGAGCCCGATGGGAGCAATAGCCATAAAATCCTCCATGCTCAACTATGACAATGACATTTAGCACACATCCATCCACACACACACACACACACACACACACACAACAACAGTGGCCTTTAGACAGACAGAATGCCAGACTGAGAAGGAGTGTGGTAAAGGGAAAAAAGGAGGAGTGAGAAAGAAAAAATTAAATAATGCATTTTCGTTCATTTCTTTTCAGTTAGTCAGCATAGACTCTGTCTGACACTGGCGTGCACACGCAGACGCACACATGCACACACACACACACTAACAGTGGCATTTACACAGACAGACAGACCGACCGACCGACAGACGGGGGTGAGAGCGTGGTGAGAGTGGAAGGAAAGAAGAAAAATGAAAGGATGAAAGAACGCGTTTTTCTCCTTGTCCTGGGACAGCTGAAAACATCTGTGGTATTTTCCTATACTTGGTCACACACATACACATACACACACTTGCAGCGTAGTTGCATTCTGAATGCCTAAAGAATGTGAGAATGTGACCTTTCACCGTTTCCATGTGTGTGTGTGTGTCTGTGCCAGCGTGCCTCCAAGCAAGGCACTACCTAACCCCAAATGCTCCAAGCGCCCAGCACAGTGGCCTGGTGCCTACGGGCAGTTCCAGCATTCTGGAAAATTCTGCCTCCCATGCGACTGTACATCGGTATTTGTGTCCAGAAAGTATTTGTGTCCCCTTGAGTCCTTCATCCCGAAATGTTTCTTGGCAGGATGGAAACCTTCAGAAATAGCATTTAGGTCATGTGACACTAAAACTGATAAGGGGGTAAAGTGGTGGCTAGATCTGCTATATTAACATTAACAATATAAATATATCTAGTATATTATCAAAAATCGTCAATAATTATACTAGCGCAGATTCCCATCAGTGTTACATCCAGGGATAAGGGTATGAGGAGACATAGCAAATTTTTTCTCAAAACCAAACTATGAAGTCTGAAAAATCATTATCATTGTACAGTAAAGTAGAATGGGACTCTAGCGGATGCAACACCAATTTAAGCTCCATATATAACACAGCATTTAGATGATGACACCAAAACTCTCTATTGAAACCGATACTTGTGAAATTATTAAATAGATATACCAAAATGACCTTAAAATACTTTTCCATTTTTCACCATTTAGCTGATGCTCATATCCAGAGCAACTTAGAATGATTGCAACAGTGGAATAAGCTTTAATATCTACATCACCAACATTACAAGCACCAGACTATAAAGATTGTGAGCATCAGAGCAATAATGCCCTGGCAATATTCCTGTGACCATAAAATGACCAAGGAAGAGAGAAGAGCTAGTGAGAGAAATAAAGCCCATCTGTACCTAAGTAAAACTTAGGTGTCATATTTTCATATATGATTTGCCCCAGGTCTGATTGAACTAATGAAATTCTATGAAACAGTATTTAGTCCATGTGACACTAAAACTCCCTACTGAAACCAATACTAATGAAATTCTTAGAAACAGCATTTAGACCATGTGACACTAAGACTCTCCACTGAAGCCATTACTGATGAAAGTCGTTTTAGATGAAGATGACTGGGCAAAGGTTTCACTTATGGCACTTAACACTAATAAAATGTTTATAAAGTATTACATTGATATAAATTTGATGACATTAATTACTTAATGGACTGATGGATGGATGATGGAAGGACGGATGGGGAGCTAGAGTAGAAAATGGTGTGTGGGTGGCATTGTGTGTGTTGGAGCCTGCTGTGCAAAACACAAAATTTAATCTCTGGAATGCATTGTGCATCTCTCCCTCTCACAACCTAACTATGCCACTGTGTGGATGGAGGGAAGGGTGTGTGTGTGTGTGTGTGTGTGTGTGTGTGTGTGTGTGTGTGTGTGTGTGTATTTCGGGACAATAGTGGTTAGTTGCAGTATCAGCGTTATCTGCTGAGAGACAAAGCAGCTTCTGTTTAAACGAACACAGATACACACGGACACACACAGGCACGTTGTTGGGCGGTGGCATACTGTAGATTAGAGAACAGGGTTTGAGACCAGAAGGTCGCTGGTTCAAATCCCCAGACCGGCCCTTGAGCAGGGCACTTAATCCCCAACTGTTCCAGTGCAGCTGCTCAGTGGCTGTACTGGGCAGCTTCTGTGTGTGAATATGAGTGACTGTATGTGAAATGGAGTATTGCTGAAAAAGGCATGCATGCTTCTCAAAAGACTTCACCAGATATGTTATGGTTAAAAAAGACACACACACACACCATCGGATAGTATAACAACAGTGGAGGCAGACACTTCTGATCAAATTAGCAACTGTTATACATTCACTCACACTAACTCACTAACTTCTAGTAAACAAAATAAGATCAAAATGAAACTCTTCCTCATTTTGCTGGGCTTCCTCCTTACCCTTTTAAGGACTTATGAGAGTCTGCAAATGACAGTTTAACAACTTTTACTTCTATAAGAAATAGTAAGAATTGGAATAAATATGGGCTTAAGGACATGGGCTTAATTAGAAGAGAAATGCTTTTAATTACCATTGACTTTCAGTAGCCTTGCTAACGAACTGCTACAAGAGAGCTACTCACAATTTCAAAAAACACCAGTGTGAAGGCATGAGATGTAGTGTGTGTGTGTGTGCATGTAGGGGGTCTGGGCCACGTGCCTGTTAGGGAGGAGCAGATGCAGAACACTAATCTGGTGGGACCCCCTTAATCTGCCCTGTTTGTGTGTATGTGTGTGTCTGTGTGTGTGTTTTCTGGTCACCAGACAAGCCCCTGCAGCGTGCTCTGCTTTGCTCTGCTTTTATCCCCCAAACCACGCCCAAATCATGCGAGCGGGTGCTTCCTCCCTAACTGCGCTTTGAGTCACAAGGTTAAATACCCACAGACGCATGCACACACATACACACCAGTTCTGATCCTATTAGAGCATTACATCATTGACACACTGACACTCACGTGTAGCCTAGTTGACTAGCATAAGAACATAGTACAATCAGAGCTATATATGACAAATACAACTTATTAATCCTTACTATCAGTGCCTAGTGGAAACTTCCCATTTCCAAAAAGTCAACATAAACAGGTTGATTTTCCCACTGACGCACATGTATTTTGGACATTTTGCAATTCATTTTCAGTGGTTGGAGTGGGTCCAAGGGTCATGAAATATTTTCCTCACATGGGAGACAATGTCTCCTGGCAGTAACAACAAGTAAACACAAGAATTTTGTGTGAATTGTAAACCATGTCCGTCGTCAAAACACAAAGATCAACCCACTCAAAATAATGGCAATGTTTCTGTATCTAACTTATCTCTCCCACAGTCATGACAGAGGATAGAGGAATGCTGATAGTTAAAGAGAGTACACTGCCATGTTGCATTTGTTGTAAAGTGGAAAGCTGGAAACATTCTCTATGCTCTATCAATTTCTACATCTTTGTACCCATCTAAAATTACTGAATGGTTTGATTCCCTATGTGATCACAACAGAAATCATCTTTTCCTTCTTATTTTTCTTACATAAACAAGTGGGGAAGGTCATTTTGTAAATAATGTGAAAATGAAAATAACTCCAGAATATATCAGAATAGAATACAGGTCTGCATGCCTGGGCTTCTTGCTGATACAAAAAAAGCACACCAAGAAACCTCACAAAGAAATTTCAAAGACCTCTTGAACTGAAATATAAGACTTAAAATGCTAAATGCTTAACTAAGACCCTTTAAGGCCCTGGACTTTTGTAGCATGTAAAAAAAAAAACACACATTCATCATTTGCCCTCCTGTGTGTGTGTGTTACTGCATTGTGTCATTGTGTCTCTGTTCTCACCTCCACCTCACAGGGGAACTCGGTCCCATCCAGGAGGGTCACGTGACACACAACCAGCTTCATCTTGGCCTTCCTCACCAGACGAAGAGGAGACTGAAAGATGGAGGGATGGCTGTCTCCTCCCTCTCTTTCACTCGCCACCTCTCCTCCCTGCTCCTTCTTCTGCTCCTCTCCTCCTTCCCCCTCTGTCGTCGGCTTGGTCTCTTCGGGACTTTTCTCTGCGCTCTCTTCTACCTTCTCCTCCTTGGCAGGCTAAAAGAGGAGGCGGGGAGGAGGAAAGGGGAGGAAGAGAGACAGCGGGGTTAAGGGAGACAGAAGAATAGAGAGGGAGGGAGAGAGAGAAAGACACAGAAAGGAAAAGGACAGGGACAAAGAGGGAGAAGAATAAAACAATAGGTGAGAGAGATAAGTAGGGAGAATACACCAAAATGACCAAAAAATAAAAAAACACAGCTCGTTAAACACAGGGTTCCCACTGTGGCCCTGATGTAAAATCCCAAGACCTTTCCATGACTTTCCATAACTAAATCTGCTTCCATTCTCTAAAAAAAATATTCCTTTCTGTTTGGTAATGTTGTTTTTCAGCTCAGAAAGTTCAGGTATATTCCTGTAAAATTCCTTGACATTCCCCAACTTCCTCACAGAAATCCCTGATTTTCCCCATCTGGATATTATAATTCCATGATATTCCAGAAATACCATGACCAGTGGGAACCCAGTAAACAGCCCTCTCCAGATGTCCCATTATTCTAATGCTCCTTCCATATCTGTTCAGTCTGTCTCTGTGTCTTTCATTGCTGTTTGTCCCTCAGTTATTCAGCCAGTCGGTTTGTTTCTCTGTCCTTCCCTGTGGATATGATGAAGTCCATCATTGTAGTTGAGGTTTGTGGTGGCAACAGTTTGATAAATCCCTCACAGACACGTATTCTGTCTGGATATGAGCGTATCCTTACCGGCTCTATAAAAAGTGAAGTTTGCTCAGAAGCATGGATTAAAAAAGAGCGTCATATCTGTCTGTCTATCCATAGGTAGGTAAGCCAGAAAACACTGCTTTCTCTCTATCCGTCTCATCTCATGTCCCTCATCCTGGCTCTCTGTTCTTTGGTATTTCCTCTTCTTTCTCTGTAGTACAGTCTGTGTAGACTTGCTTGAATCTGATGTTAGAAACTTCAGGCGTTTCTTTTGGCCCGATTAGTGACATGTTGATGTCACTGGGCGGGCCTGGGTGGATAAATGTGATCACTGGATGGAACTGTGTGTGTGTGTGTGTGTGTGTGTGTGTGTGTGTGTGTGTGTGTGTGTGTGTGTGTGAGTGAGAGAGAGAAAGAGTGAGAATGACTGTTTGAGTCTCTCTCCCTGATCAGTGGCCTGAGCAGGGAATGTGTGCGTGTGTGTGCGTGCGTGCCTGTGTGACATTCTACATGTGTTTGCATGTAGTACTAACTGACATTAAATTGCTAGTGTAGCTTTGGATTGTTTATTAAGCACCGTGTCTTAAACTATCTGACAACATCTTGGTCATTTTGGTCTGTCATATTGCTTCAGTAAACAACAATACGGACTACATGAAAAGGGAATTGGAATAGGAACTCTATTTTTACCACAAATTATTGTTGTGCAACAAGTTTGGTAGCAGTTTCACTTCTGTCTAGTAACTACAGGGCATATCGTTGACACTTGAGATGATGCAAAGCTCAAGCATTAGCAAGCACAAAAATGTCAAAGGTCGATTTTGGTGTATATTTATTTAATTTTTTTGTCCAAGGACCAGTTGAGTCTGACATTGTTTACATCTGCTTTGCAGTCCTCTGCATAGTGTTTCCAACCCCGAGTCATAGATATAATTCAAATATTACCACCATGTGAGGGCAAATTGTGCTTTGGCTACTAATAGAATAACATTAAACACTGGAAAGAAGTCTGTAGTTCATTCACCATAGAACCAGAATGGCACAGCCACAACCAGGCATACTCACATTCTTGTTTCCAAAGAGCTCACAAGAAAGCCATGTACATACAGTATATACATGATTCCTGTTGCTGTTTCATTGGGGTAAACAACATGATATATGCATGAAATCTGAGAATGTGTACAGTTATAGCCTACCTAAACTAGATTAACTATGGTAGGCAATGCTTCAGGGTGACACTTTTTCCAGTGCAACAATTGAATTGACCAGTTGCTGACCAGACAGAGAGTGATTGATAGCCAAGCAGGCCAATAAGGTGACCAGTACCTCGGTGTCAGCACTGGCATTGGAGTGAGATTCTGGCTCTTTTTCCCTGACTTCCTCCGACTTAACTTCCTCCTTCTCTTCCACTTCTTCTGCGTGGCCGTTCACTTCTGGTGCAGGCCCCTCCTCTTCCTCTGTCACCTGGGCAACTGCTTCCTGTGAGGGTGGGCCTTCCTTGGTGGGGGAGGTCTCTTTGGGCACAACCTGGTCAGTCGGTTTTCATTTTGGGTAAAAACAGGAAAGAAATCATATTCCAATCTGAATAAATCTATAAAAATGTAAGTTTGGAACCATTTTAAGCTAGATCTGGAGCTTTTGTTATATTAGCAAAGATTCTCTAACATATGAAGATTGTGCCCTGTTTTGGAGGAAAATCTTTATGTATTTTAAGTTTCCCATTTTCTGTCATGTCAGTGTTGTGTTAATGTGCTAATGACTGGATGAATCTAGATGAAACAGTGTATGCACATGTACATAAAAACAAACCCAGGGGTCAACAAATCGGTAGCCTGGACGCAGGGACATATTTCCAGCCCTGGTAACAGCATTTCATCTCATCAAATCTTTCACGCATACACACAAAAAATTCTCTCATCTAAATTCTTTCACATAACAACAATGATGCACAATGGAAAACTCTGTCTTGATTTGTTCTCCTGGCAGACATTTGCAAATCTGCAGATGAAGTAATTTTTGACTGGCTCTGACAGAGTGAAACCTTATGTCAGTCACTCCCACGGGGCACAGCCGAGCCTCGCATCGCACGCACTACACCTCTGCTCACAGATCACACACTGTAGCGAGAAGCTACGGACACTGATAACAAGACAGAAGTTGGACAGCAAGTTTGATCTTGTATGCTTAATGCCATAAAGCAAAAATAAAGTTTAACGCTGGCTGATTATTATCGTTTCACCACAGCTTGATAACGTCAATACCAAATACTGCTACCGTGAATGAGGGACACTTTACAATAACTTCCCAGCTACAACACCGTTAGCCAACGAGAGTAGAGCTGGAGCCAGTATGTAAGGTTGTCACGGAGGGTGGTGTCCCCGGTGGCATATGGTCTTGGAGTCTTATTAGCCCCACACCGGGAACACAGTTATTTTGGAATAAAAAAACAATAAAAGCACATATTCAGAGCTTCTATCTTCAAGTTAGGCTATTAAATAATAAACGTGACATATGACAGTATAAAATATTTTTCAGCACTCAGTTAATTACACGTCACTCAGGAGAGTACGGTGGCCCTGAGGGGCAAAACACAACAACATTTCACAAAAGACAACGACATTTCACAAAACACTACAACATTTCACAAAACACAATGACATTTCACAAAACACTACAACATCTCACAAAACACAACATTTCACAAAACACAACGACATTTCACAAAATACGACATTTCACAAAAAACGACATTTCACAAAACACAATATTTCACAAAACACGACATTTCACAAAACACAACATTTCACAAAACACAACATTTCACAAAACACAACATTTCACAAAACACAACGACATTTCACAAAACATGACATTTCAGAGAACACAACGACATTTCACACAGAACTATGTGGTTGACTTTAAAGCAGAAACATGGCCTCTGTTTTAAAAGGGAGACGGTAATGCGAATGCTTCGTGAAGTGAACCCACGCGGAACCTTGTCGCGGACACATCGTAGGTTTATTAGACGCACATACTATTCTATGGGTCCAAATTACTTGTGGCATGTAGACAGGTATGACAAATTAAAACCGTTTGGCATTGCGATATCTGGCTGTATAGACGAGTTCTCCCGCAGAATCATGTGGCCCAAATGTGGACCAACAAACAAATGGCAAATGGACTGCATTTATATAGCGCTTTTATCCAAAGCGCTTTACAATATGCCTACATTCACCCATTCACACTCACATTCATACACCGATGGCGGCAAGCTACCACGCAGGGTGCTGGCGTAACCATCGGGAGCAATTTGGGGTTCAGTGTCTTGCCCAAGGACACTTCGACATGCGGACTGGAGGAGCCGGGGATCGAACCACCGACCGTTTGATTAGTGGACGACCCGCTCTACCTCCTGAGCCACCGCCGCCCCTACAACAACAACCCTGAAGTTGTTAGAAGTGTTGGTGTAATAAGAGAGTGTTGGTGTAATAAGAGAGCAGTAGTCAGAATAAGAGATTTAAGTGACAGATTTAGCCCTCTGTGCTTATCCACTCCCTACTGGTGTTACTGTATTAAGATTGATAATCTATTATGATCATATTACGTAAGATTACACAGACTACCACAAACCTGGTGTGAGCTACCAGGTAGCACAGTGGACTACCACCTAAATTTATGATTTGTTCACCCCTGCAAATACACATATACACACACACACACACACACACACACACACACACACACACACACACAGACAGACAAGCACGCACCTGGCCTTGAGACTTCTGCTTCTTAAGCCATGGCGGCAGGAATCGAGAGATTCCCTTCCCCTCTTTATCTTTTTCTTTCTCCTTCTTCTCCTCTGCTTCTGTCGTTGCGTTCTCAGCGTTCGCTACTTCCTGGGTTTCCTCTGTAGCCTTCTCTGATTGGTCAGGCTGAGCAGCTGATTCCTCCGCTTTCTCCTTCACCTCTGTCTCAGAACCCACTTCTGTTGTCATGGTGACACGTCAACCTGCAGAGAGACGCGAAGACCAATAGAAGAGTGTCACATGAATGCATAAATATCACAGATTAGGATCAGGGTCACATTTATCAAAATGTTGACTTGATTGTTTATTCCATTGTACGCTCATCTCACAGAATATGAAAAAATACTAATTCAAATTATGGCGTTGATACCTTGAATAACAAATGTAATTTGTTTTGGCTTTTGGTATGTCACAGAAAATCCAAGTGCCCCACTGATTTTGGCACCAAGATTAATTTTTCATGGTGCATAACTCTAGATTGGATTTTAGTCAGAAGAATCTTTTATAAATGAGGCCCTTGGTGCCCTGGTTTCTGGCTTTGAGAGAGATCAAAGTTTCAGAGTAAGAGAGAATGGCAGAGAGGCAGACAAAAAAAATTATCCTGGAGAAAATCTAAAGCTATCAGGTATATTACATGGCCAAAGCCTTCCTAAGCCCCTGCTATATGGGGAAACATAAGCTAAGAATAAAACACTCTAGGATAGTAGCCCAAAGCAGGGTAGATTTGTTTAGTTAAACCTGCACAAAAGGCTGCAAAATTAGTTTCAGAAACAAAATATCTTGGAAATAGAAGCCCTTGGGAAAAAGATTGAAAATATATGAAAGTTAAATTAGTTAGCTGATACCGGCTGTTTGGCTCACAGCTGTTAGCGCATGAGCTCATAAACGTTTAAAACGTTAGCTCATGAATTTTGTGGTAGCTGTCCAAAGTCTCAGTAGTATCAGTTTTTCTCTCTCTCTCTCCCTCTCTCTCTCACATGCAGTCACGCGCACACACACACATATAGTATATATACATAAATACATACACACACAACAAAAGCGAGTGAATGTCAATCTTAACATCTGAGTCATTCTTTTTAACCTGCAGCTGTGGTCAACCCGCCCACACACGCACGCACACCACTCTTCAACCCAAATATCCATGACAGCGCTGTCCACACACACCCTATCAGGCAGACAGATAAACTCATTCACCACGACACTAATAAGTTGATGACACTAGATAACCATGACATCGGTCTTGAGGGCAAGTTGAGGTCAGAATGCGCTAGGCTACCTTATGATGGAGTCTACCTGCATAACAAGCCTGCTTTAGCCTATATTCAACCACTTTACGTGTATGGGTGCCAATTATTCTACACAAATCATGCTCCGTGTTTCTTGCCCTCTCTCTCTGATTCCATTATTTATGATGTCTCTATTTTACCTTTGCCTATCTTACTAATTCTCTCTCCCTCTCTTTTCTGCTCTGCCACCTTCAATAAGAGAGGACACATGCAAACACACACACACAGTGGAGCAGTCATAGGGTACGTGGGTAGGGAGGGGGCGGGAGTAAAAATAGAACAGGTCTCCTTACGCATGATTGGCTAACGAGGCAGAGAGAGGAAAGTGAGAGAGAGGGGGTACAGAAAGAGAGGTGTGTGTGTGTGTATATGTGTGTGTGTGTCAGAGAAAGACTGTGTGTTTGTGTAGATGATTGGCTAATGAGGAGAAGAGATGAGTATATTAAGAGACAAAACACAAGACAAATAAAATTCACTTGGCTCTTTTATCTGTACCTACGAGGACCCAGGAGTAAGTTTCTCTGTCTTCTACTGTATTTTTTGTGATTTTTAAATGTAGGCCTATTTGCTGTTTGGCCCTTGTTATGGTCCCTTGGCCCAAGTTGCTTGTTATGGTAACAGATTAATTTAAGCCTAATCTACTCTTGAATTGTAAATCACTCTGGATAATAGTGTCAGCTAACTGACTTAATTGTTTGTTCTGTTCTTGATCCTTTACATTCTTTCTCTCCCTCTCAGTCCATACTATAGCCGTTATTGTGTGTGTGTGTGTGTTAGTCACAGTGAGAGAGAGAGAGAGAAAGAGAGAGAGTGTGTGAGTGTGTGACACTCACTCCACACCAATACATACACACAAACACACTCCTTGAGGCACCTCACACTATAGCATCATAGCATATCAGACATGTGTGGCACACATTCTGAAATAACAATGTCATTTAGGTTATTTGTCATTTAAACTTATTTGAAAGTTTCAGCAAGGGAACCACAACTACAGCGCACAACAAACAGAACATGTCAGATAAAAACACCGCATCTCCAGATATGTGAGCTGTAAGAGGTTAGTAAGAACGGCCTTATGCTCTTTGTTGTTGTTTTGTTATTGCAACTCATGCAATACTGAAACATGTAATGGGTTTTGAATAATCCTTGGCATCCTTAGCATTAATCAGCATATAGAAGACCATGTAATCTTTAAGTTTAAGCAAAAAAATGAAAGAGGCAAGATTTAGCCAGGGCATATGATGCAGCACTGGAAACAACAGGCATGGACACTCTCATTAGAAAATAGCTGTAGTAGCTGAAGCAGAGTAGAGTGTACATTCTCTTATCAACCAATCATCATCACATACAGCCTATCATTGATGCATTTGTCTATGCTGAAAAAACTTGCCCATGACCAAGTGTGACTGTGCACCACGTAGCCGTGTTGACCTGAACTGAAAGGTAGCTTCTATATGCACAAGGAAGGGGCATTTTTACATTTTAATTTATAAATCCTCACAGTCTATAGAGAAAACTGACAAACATGATCATTTCACAGTGCATTCCCAATTGGAAGCAGTAACACAAGACACTCAAATGAGGAAGTACACACAGGGACAAAACCAGCATACCCTGAAAACAAACTGAAATGTCAGGTGTGTTTAGGCTATCATCTGTGCTGGGTCTAAATAAAGTTTAAATCAACTTGAGTAGAGCTGCAACGATTAATCGATTAATCGATTAGTTGTCAACTATTAAATTAATCGCCAACTATTTTGATAATCGATTAATCGGTTTGAGTAATTTTTTAAGAAAAATAAGTCAAAATTCTCTGATTCCAGCTTCTTAAATGTGAATATTTTCTGGTTTCTTTACTCCTCTATGACAGTAAACTGAATATCTTTGGGTTGTGGACAAAACAAGACATTTGAGGACGTCATCTTGGGCTTTGGGAAACACTGATCCACATTTTTCACCATTTTCTGACATTTTATAGACCAAACAACTAATCCATTAATCGAGAAAATAATCGATAGATTAATCGACAATGAAAATAATCGTTAGTTGCAGCCCTAAACTTGAGCATAATTTGTGTCCCTGCATGTGCTTCCCCATTTGAGTGCCTTGCACAAGGTTATACTTTAAATTACCAAAGATCAAGGTATTTTAAATTGGCAAAAAATTGGCTTGGGAATTTCTATAGGCAATGGACTCAGTTCATGCCCAACGTATTCCTCTAATTGCCCAACCCTAAAGCAGAGTCATCAAAACAGGTCTGTTACTACATACTCTTCCTGCTGTTCTCAGTCATCTCAGAACATTGTGCTTCTCAATTGGCTAACTATCACTGTGTGTGTGTGTGTGTGTGTGTGTGTGTGTGTGTGTGCGTGTGTGTGTGTGTGTTTGTGCGTGAGTTGGCTGAAGAGTGCAGGTTTCTGCAAGATGTTCGTCACGGCCGCTTAGGCCCGTTTTAAACTCTCCCCCTCTCTCTCTACAACTGTTAAACTCAGGGAACCTCTTTCCATCTCTCACAATTCTCAACTTCACTCTCTCTCCAGCTCTCTCTCTCTCTCTCTCTCTCTCTCTCCATCTCTCTCTCTCTATCTTTCTCTTCTACTCTCCAGCCCAGGGTGCCTCTTTCTCTTTTTACCATTCACTAAATCTTCTCTCCACTCATCTCTCAATCCCTCTCTTCCGGGCCTCCTTTCAATCCCCTCCAATCTCCTACTCGCTTCATCTCCCTCTAACCCCCCTCCTGTTTATCTCTCTCTCTTTCTCTCTTCTTCCCACAGTCTGTTTGAACAATAGAGCTGACATTATTCTCTCTTTCTCTCCTGTCAGTCTCTCTCTCTCTCTCTATACATATACACTCTGAATAGTTTATGACCGTATCAGCATCTGTATGTATAACATCTTATGTAACCCTGTGTAAGGGAGCTGGCAGCCATCTCAGCAAAGTCTTCCAGTATATAAATGAGCTACAACTTAAACATGATAAAACAGATAGCAGCTAGACAGTATGGACCGGCTACATCCTTGGATCTGAGCGTCAGAAGCGATGTTTTAGAGTGTTTACTGGTGTTTTTGTATTGGTGTTTCGCCAAGAAAGCATCTCCCTATACAGAATAGCACATTTTTCCTAGAGGCAAGTACTACTCATATGTTGTCGTGTGTTTTATCTAACTATTTCACAGTCAATTAATTGTGTCCAAATAGGCAAGGGAAAACCCTGCAGATTCATGATAAACACACAGTGAGATACATAGCAAGTCTTGCCAATTGAATTAGATGAGGTATGGTTCTTTATTTATGCGTTTCTGCTGTGTGTGTGTGTGTGTGTGTGTGTGTGTGTGTGAGTGAGAACGAGAATGAGAGTGACTAAACCCAACTCAGCTGATCACTCTCTCAGTCTCCTTCTCTAAGACACACACTTACTTTTGTATTTGCTATGTGCTGTTTCAGGAAGCTTGTGTTTTAGTCATCATAAATAGATGATGGTTAACTAGCTCCCTGGCTAACATATAAGGCAGGAAAACAGAAACCAATTCTGTTTTTCATGGGAATTATTATTATGATTTGCTTGGCCAGAAACTACTAATTGTAGAAAATCTTAAATCTTAAAAAAAACAAAAAAACAAGTTTGCCTAAGTATTCAATAATTGGACAGGTGCATGACTGTGACAGTGATAGATTACTAACAGAAATGAAAAATTAACTTACACAGTGCTCAGTAACACTGATTGAACCCTTTAACCTACTTCAGGTTTTACTGTTGGACTCCACAAGACAGTATACCCATCCATCCATCCATTCATCTGTTCTCAACCATTCAAAGAAACCCCAGTCCCAATATTATCCTACGAATGCCTGAATGAATGGATAAATGGATTAAATGGATGGATGAATTGATGGACAGACATCTTACCTATCGTTGTCTCTCTATTCCCCTGTAGCTCCTGTCCTTTTGCCTCTTTCCTTTCTTTCTTCTCACCTCCTGTTTTCTTTCAGTCTCACTTTCTTTTTCCTCTCTCCTCTGTATTTATATACCGCTTTATCTCTTCCTTTATTTCTCTTTTCCACTTTCTCTTTCCTTCCTTCGTTTCCCAGCTCTTAGCTCACGCCTGCCCTACAAACTGTCATTGCCATTTTCACTCCTCTATCCTCTCCTTTCTTCGCTCCCTCAGTGCTCTGCGCCTGCTTCCCTCGGGAGCATCGCTTGGAGAAACGAGGGCAGAAAATGAGAGGGGGGGTGAGGGGTGGAAATGGAGAAAGGTAGAGCGACATGCAGATAGAGAAAGAAAGAGAGAGTGTGTGTGAGTGAAAGAGAGAGCAAGAGAGAGAGAGAGCAAGAGGGAGGTGAAAGTGAGGTGGATGAGGGAGAAAACAAGGTTACTGGGGAAGAAGAGAGTGAGAGAAGAGAGAGAGAGAGAGAGAGAGAGAGAGAGAGAGAGAGAGAGAGAGAGAGAGAGAGAGAGAGAGAGAGAGAGAGAGAGAGAGAGAGAGCCCACCCACTGAGCATATGTGCCAGAAGAGAGATTACTCATGGACACTAGCATGCTTCATTCTCGCTATATCCATTCAGTCCTCCATTCATCCACTAGTATGGAAACACTCGTTCCATCTATCCAACCATCCTTCACTTCATTCCCTTCTCTCTCTGTGTTCAGTTAGCTTATTGGATGACTGTTTATCAGAAACTATATTGCAACAGCAGTATCTCTCTCTCTCTCTCTCTATCCCTCCTCATGACATGATTCCAGTTAAACTTTATTAAACATCAGTTAATTATGTTGGACAACGAGGGCCGGCTCTAAACTGCTGGGGGCCCTAGGCAAAATTTTCTGAGGAGGCCCCTCTTGAGACAAATCCTACCCACCATTAAGCAATAAAGACTAGTACACCACATGTATTAGAAAAAAAAAAGTTACAAAAATAAATTAAAGGATGTGGGATGCCCTAGACATTTGCCTATTCAGGCTATAGGGGGCGCCGGCTCTACAGACAACATTACTCTTGTATTCACATTCAGAATCCCTTTGTATCCAACACAGAGAGGATCCATTACTTCATGGCTTTGGCCTGAAATATGTGGCATTTACATTTTACATTTCATCGACACACTTCTGGAGTGATTTATATTAAGTGCAACTCAAGAGTAAGTCAGTATGAAGCCTACTGTATTGTTCTCTCTAAGTACAAGACACCTCTAAGTACAAAACACAACAATACAATAGCTAGATGGAATTAAATTTATATTGTTCATTTTTGGGATTCAGCTGATGCAAAGTCGCTCCATAACGACTTGCAATGAGTACAATAGACTAAGCTGCTTCCTAAATCACCAACATTATAGGCAACCAATAGCAAGGAGCACAAAGGTCAGAGCCATACTGCCATGACAACATTCCTGTGACCATAGAAAAGTCATATAAGAGCAAAGTGCTAGGAAATGACAGAGCGGGTAGAAGAGATCTTTTTCTTTGCATTATCTTCAAGATAAGAGCAGTGTTTCCCCAATATACAGTATATTACACTATGGTGGGATGCCACCGTAAGATCATGACCCACCATGCTAAAAATATTTATAAAATGTTTTTTTTTTGGCAGAAATGGTCTCACTTGGCAGGCTAAGCTGCTGTGCACTGAGGTCTGTCAGAACCTGTGTATCAACATTCAGTAGCTTCTTAGACATTCAGTAGTTTTTTTATTAATCTAAATGCATTTCTGCCAAGACACACCTTCATGATCAAAGTGACAAATAGCGATGCGTGGTTGCAGACAGAGTAACACCAACCACACACTAGACTTAGCAGCAGGCAGCTCTGGAGCTGGTAGGGATTCAGTGTCTTGCTCGAGGACACTTCAGCAGGGAAGATGCTTGCCAACACAGGACTTGGACCTGGGTCAATCTGGTTGAAGCATGGTCTCTCTAACCACTAGGCCATCCTGCCAACTAGATATAATACAGTGGGGAACGGGAAACACAAAGTACTTCTTGAAGAGATGAGTTGTAGGAGTATTACTTCCTTAAAAGAAAGCACTGATATAACTTTTATTCTGGCTAAGAATAAAAGAGAGTATAACTTTTTGTTTAACCCCTCACACTTAATCTTTTTAACAAAGACACATGATGGTTGCACAGGTCACACAGACACACGCAAACACATGCACATGCACACACACTAGAGCTCCTCCACTTAAAAACTTTATTGCTGCCTGTCTAGGTTTCAGAGGTCGTTGTCATAGCAACTACAACTTCCTGGCCCAGCCTGTGGCTGAGAGGCAGAATTTTATGACAGAGAGAGACAGGAGTGAGTGCAACTTAAAAAAAAGAGTAAGAAAGACAATATAAACAGAGGTAAACTATGGCTTAAATTAGGGGCAGGTGATATGGCCAAAATATCATATCACAATCTTTTAAGGCAGTGCCACAATATGGATCACGATTTCTTTCATGTTGCTTTTCTAAGACTATTTTGCAAGTTCAACCCAACTGGTAACTATACAATACTCCATTAGCCTCAAAAGAAAACAAACACTGCTTAGAACATTCAAACATTTAAAACACAAAAAGAATAACTGAAAGACCATTAAGACCAGCCAAGTACTTTTTCCTACATATTTGAATGAATACCACAGTTTCAAAAGGTTGACGATACAGGAGTGCAATTTTGTAAATTATCAACATTCAGCAAATTCTAGCCTATGCCAATTTGTTAGCTTGTCCAAGCAATCACAGACTCAGCAATCTACCAAAACATATGAGAGAAGGGGTGCACATGATACTTTGTGGGCTAAGAAGCGAGTTTTGGATGACACTAAAGTTTAGATTTTGCTGGGAGACCTTTATTGTGACGGGCTGCATGTGCTGTGCGTGCAAGAGCGTGAAGGCGACCTCATCAGCAAGCTAGTATCAGTGTTAGCTCCCAGCTCCCGAAAGCTGCATTTTGGGAAAACAAAAAACTTTATTGGGACCTTGTGGAACTGCTAACAGGATATTAAGGCCTAGGAGGAAGGGTGAAAGTTTGAGCCACTACGGGCCACCACAACATGAAGGGCTTGGTAATATATAAGTCTTTGGGATGCTAGTAATGGCTTGTCCAAATAAACTGACCTGGGCAAAGTGAGACCGTTACACTGTGAAAGTAAAGACTATGATGAATGAATGCATTGCAAATTATAGGCTACATGGACTGAGATAGAACGTAACACAATACTTACAATCTCTCTGTAATGGCAGATTGTAAAATCGTCATTTCGCCCACCCCTGGTTTAAATGGCTTTCACATTTCTCTTCATTGTTTATTATCTAGCAAAGCAGAAATGACATCCCTCACCCCAACACACACATACACCCGCCACAGTCTGTGGGGCAGAGTGGGAGCAGACAGGGGAGGGGCTGGTTGCCATAGCAACGGCATTCATAGACTACAACAATAAATCCCCATGGAGACATGAGATTACCGCAGCAAAAATACAGATTACTGGGCAAGCACAGAGATGACAATAGAGATTATTACCGTGCCTAAAACCATGTCAAACTACAACAGATTTATAGCCGATGTTACATGGTAGACCTACAATAACTACAACAACTAATTTTCCCTCCCTCCCTCCTCTCATCTCATCTCTTCTTACCCCCACACTGATGCACCACACCCACTAGAAAAGGCTACTCATCTCACAGCTGGTGTGTGTGTGTATCAAAATATCAAATGTGCATCAAATGTGTTTCTGTGTGAGGAAAGACATAGACATAGATAGAGAGAGAGAGAGAGAGAGAATGAACAGGAAGTCATCATCATGTCGAGTCCTCTGGGGCAACTCGGGTTCAATTAACTGCTGTTATTATGCCATAACATTACAAACCACATCCAAGGGTGTGGGGAGCTCTGTATGTGTGTGTGTGTGTGTGTGTGTGTGTGTGTGTGTGTGTGTGTGTGTGTGTGTGTGTGTGCGTGCACGTGCACACACATGTGTGTGCGTGTGTGTAGGGTGGACCCAGTCAGTGTATTAGCTGGAGAAACCAGCTGTTTTCTACCTCTTGGCATCACACACACTCATACACACGACACCGCCCACACCCAAGATGTAATGGAATGATATCATAGCTCAATCCCCCCAACACACACACACAAAAGACAAACATAAATTTAACTTTTACTAGTGAATACTGAAAACTGATTCACCAAGCTAACAGCTTTTCAAACTATTTGACCACAATCTGACAACTGGCAGTTACTGAGCCCCAGTTTGAGGCTGACCAGACACACATACACACACACACACACACACACACACACACACAGTGCAGAATCCTAATCCATGCTGTTCCCTTGTACTATCTGTCCATCTGTCATGCTATGACACATGCACACAGACAGACCAACACATGCATAACAAACACATAGACACACACACTAAAACATATGCAGACAGACACACAGACACACAGACAAAAACACCATCACAAACACCCCTATGCTCACACACACTCGGTTATGGGCTTGTGTTTTCGGTCACATTCTGACTCATAGTCACACACACACACTCTCTGGTGGTGTTAAAATTCTGAACATCCCTGTCCCTTACACTGCCCTCTGACACTCAAACTGAGGATTACACACAGGATTATCCTTGTGTATATTTGTCTGTCTGTCTGTCTGTCTGCCTGCCTGCCTGTCTATCTGTCCATCTATTCCTCTTACTCTCCATCTCTGTCTGTCTCTTCCTCTACTCTTAGCTAGGCTATAGCCTACCTGGTTTTGACTGTATTCCAGTTTCCAAACAAGTGGAAAATAGAATAAATGACTAGGCTATGCAAAACATTGAGAATCACAACATCTCTCTATCTCGTTGCTGTTTTAAGTTTGAGCTGCTGGTGTCCTAGCAAATGAAAGGTTAGCCCACAAGTGATGCTTTTACGACCAATACTATATCATTACTGACAACTAACAACTGCTATTGTCCGCTGCAAAACTCTTCTCTTCAACAACACAAGTACATTCTATTCAACTCTATTCTACTCTGCTAAACTCTCCTATTCAGCACTACAAACACTGTCCAACAATACTAAGCCTACAAGTTCTACTCTATTGTATTCAACTCTATTCAACACAACATAATGTACTATATTCTACTTCGTGAGTACTATTTTTGATGCTATGTTGTACGATTACGTTCTACTCTACTTTTCTCATTTCACATTTTTGATGCTCTTATCCAGAGCAACTTACAATATTCTATTCATTCATCTCTCACTCTCTCTTTCTCTTTCTCTTTCTCTCTCTCCGTTTTTCTGTGAGAATAATGGGTCAGCTCATAACTACTATTGTTAACTGCTAAACTCCCCTATTCAGCGATTAGGGCAGTCAGCCGCAAGTGCCCTGTCTGTGTGAATGTGTATACGTGTGTGTGTGTGTGTGTGCAGGGGAGCGTGAGAGAAAAGAGAGAGAGTATGGGTGGGTCACACAAGTGCACATGGACATGAGAGGCGATACAGTTTACTCTGTGTGTGAGAGGGAGTGAGAAAGGTGGAAACAAGAGAGGAAGAAATCAAGCATGAGCTGGCGAGAGAGAATGTGTGAGTGTGAGTGTGTGTGTGTGATTGTGAGTGAGTGAGAGAAAAAGAGAGAGAGAAAAAGCACAAGTCAACACAGTCTCTCCTGACACCAGTGGGTGTGGTGTTGCCATGGTAATGGACATCCCATAGAGGGTGGAAACAACAGGTGTCTTAGTAAAGCAAATTACTTCATGGGCATCAAGGCTCGTTATTATTGCCGACTAGCTAAGATGGCAGAGACATTTTAAAAAATTGATGAGCATGAACTGAAAAACATCCTATCCTTCTGGTGTAGAGTAGAGAGTAGGCTAGATGTGTGAATAACTGATTAGGGGTTGAGAGCCTCAAAATCAGCTCTCTCATTTTGGAATGGATTTATCTTTTCCTTGCTTGCTCTTATCAAACTTCTGGCTCACTGCTGAAAATATGTTTTGATGAAACAAAATCAAAGCTATTCCTGTTTTACATTGTGTGATCAAATTGTTAGAATTTGAAGGTGTGCTAACATCAGTATATACATGTATTATTGAAAGAAGAAGAAGAAGAAGAAGAAATGAGTTCATTCAGCACTGCTGTTAATATCCAAGAACAGAAGTAAACATAATGCAAGAAACATTTGTCTGTAGCACTATTAGGACCTCCTCTCTATTGATCAAGCAGTGAGAAAGCATAACACTCCAGCACACACACACACACACAGCTGACTTTCATTAATTTCCTGACCACTGCTTAACCCTAACCCCTTACCCCTAACTCTAAAATAAGCATTTCCTCTTGTGAGGACCATCAAAATGTCCTCATTTTCTGAGGATTATACTCTTCTTTCTATTATTGTGAGGACATGTGGTTCCCAAAATTAGAACACACACACACACACATTATGTGACATGTAGCAACCAGCTCTTCCCAGGCAGTAGTGTTAGGTCAATGACTTGGCCAGTTGGATTCTTTGGGCTTGTAGTATCAGCTAATCCCATGCCAGTGACCTCTGACCTCTAATCAGGAAGCAGGAAGTGTAGTAATGAAGCAACTTCTTTCCCTCCTACTCTTTTCCCCAGTTCATCCCTCCATCGGTTATCATTTCTGCCCCCCATATCTCTCTCTCTCTGCTCAAGATTCATTAGGAACGTGTCCCTGTGTATTCTCACAATAAAAACAGGAAATGACCAAATGCAAAACATCCGTATGGTCATGTTTTTCCTCCGTCTCTGAACACTAGTGTTCTTTGATTGGGCCCATGGAAAACTGTCTGACAGAAGAGAACATCCTCTATCCCTCCCTCAGTTACACCCCCGCTCGCTCTACCATTTCCCTCACACACACACCTTTGTTAATCCTCTCTCTCTCCCTCACACACAGAGTTCACTAGGTTCTTTACACCCTCTCCAGAACTTTTTACAACCTTGAGAGCTTCTCAAAGGCCACTAATGAGAAAAAATTAACTGGCTTGCTCTCTCTCTCAAACTCCTTGCCGCCTCTCACCTTTCACTTCCTTTTCTTCCCCTCATCCCTTCCACTTTGTCTCTCCCGGTACCCCCCTCCCCTCCCTCTCCTCTCCCTCTCCCCTCCCTCTCCTCTCAAGCCCTTCATTGACTTTTTTCTGAATGAATGAACAAATTAATGAATGAGGATAAAAATGGATGAATGGTTAAATGGATAAATGAATGCATGAATGAATGAACAAAAGAGGAAAAAAAAAAAATTAAGGATCCCTTTTTGATCTAATCAGAACATGGACTCCCTAAAAATCCTAATGAAAAGAACCATACACTTAAATTACCAATACATCTGTTTCCTTCACTGATCTATCATATTCTACTCTTTAAAAAGATTAGCCTATGTTCCATTACTCCGCAACATTGTGTCATTTGCTGTTCTATTATGTTCTTGGTGATATATGAGGAACAAGTGCTCAGTGAGTTTATTGGACAGAAATAAGCCATCAGAGGATCTCGTCATCACTGTTTTTCTTTAAATTTGAGTGAGCAATGTGAGGAAATGTCAGAGAAGAACACACTATAAAGGATTTTTGAATCAGATATCCGTATTTAAAGCACAATATCATCCATTTCTCTGCTGATATAGACGTGTGTTAAGATGTCCTTGTATTGCTCCCTCAGAGATAGCTTTCAACAGATGAGGGATCTGCCGGGTCCTACCCTGCTCTGCTCTGGTCAGTCCCTCTCTGTGAGAATGTCACCCTATGCTGATTAATCTGTTTTTAACTATGTTTGGCCCCCTGCCAAAGCCACAGGCCCACGCTCCCTCTCTCTCCCTCTCTCTCCCTCTCTCTCCCTCTCTCTCTTTCATTCTATCGTTTCTTTCAGAACAGGACACTTGCTGGGGGAAGGCGGTTTGTCCTCTTTCTCTGCTGCAAAATGTTACCCTTCAACACAAGGATATTCTATTCTTCTCTACTTGACTCTCCAACAAAACAAGACTACTCCACTAAACTCCACGGTTCAACAATATTTATAAGTTCTACTCTATTCTATGTAACTCTATTAAACTCACCCGCTTGACACTACTAATATAATGTACTCTAGTCTACCTCATGAGTACTATTATTGCTACCATCTTGTACTATTACATTCTACTCTACTTTTCTCATTTTACATTTTTTGGCATTTAGCTGACGCTCTTATCCAGAGCAGCTACCTATCTCCCCCTCCCTTTCTGTCCCCTTCTCACACACATCCTCTCCATCCCTCCTTCTCTCAACCCATTTCACTCTTTCAACCCCCCGCCCGCCCGCTCGCCCCCCTCCTTCCCTCACTCTTTCTGTAGCAGTAATAAGCTGAACATTGCATTACAGTTTCCATTCATCCGTGCCTCTCTGATCTTCTCTGTGTGAATACCAGTCCTGCGGTGCCGGCCCGCCGAGCAGCCCTGAAAGCTAGAGGCTAATACTCATTGGTCACGGCTGACTGCTACACTGTAAAATATGTCTATCTTAGTAGCTGTGACTGTCCCAGTGTCACTACAAGCATTGCCGAGCTGAAAACTTGCATTATGATTTGCTGTCATAGCCATTTGACTGACAGCCGGGCAACAAAATCAATATCACAACTAAATGGATACCTTTTGATTTTTAGTTGGCATTTGTAACACTGCGAGGGGGAAGTTTTGTTCATATGCTCTTTACTTTTCCAACATGGCATTGTCAGCATTATGCATTGAAAACAAAACCCCCCACCCCATCAGTCTGGACAGTGTATGTGGGACAATTGGGTTATCTATGTGTGTGTATGTGTGTGTGAGAGCTGATGTGATGTGTTCAGTTCCTGCTGAAGAGACAGGGTCAGGACGAAAACACACACACACACACACGGATGTTCCCATAGCCTTTCCGAATGGTTAGGCAATATCTCTCTCTCTCTCTCTCTCTGTGTGTCACTCTCACTCAGTCTCTCTGTTCTCTCTCTCTCTCCCTCTCTCTCCTCTTCTGTCTCTCTCACTCTCGCCCACTTCCTCTCTGTTTCTCTCTTTCCTCACCATCTCCCTTTCTCTTTTTGTCACTCTTTCTCTCTCTACTTCCCATCTTAGTCTCTCTTTCGCTGTTTGTGTCTCCCCAGCTTCCCCAGTGCGTGTATGTAAGTGTCACAGTATTTTTCCCTATATTTAATCAGCAGCGACAACATACCAGGGACTGTTAGGAAGATATGAAGACAATAAAAGATGCACTATCCAGTCTTCTTGTCCCTCTAATAAGTAAGTCCATTGTGAATATGTCAAATTAGTCCTTATATCACAGCACACGCATTCAAACACACTCAAGAGAGGATCTGTTCTTTATCGTCAACACATCTCTTCCGACGATGCCCTTTCATGATAACATTTAATAGTTATTATTGCTGACATCCCGCAGAAACTGTGTCTCCAATTTAACTTTTGTCTTTTAACTTCCATTATAGTACAGCTGACATTATCGCCGAAATCTAGAGAATGCTTGGTCCCAAGGTAATAAAGCTAAGAAAAAAATTAACTTGAAAAAACTGCATTCCAAATTGTCATGTCATAAGATCGGGCCTACATTGACATGAAAAGTTTTTAAATACAAGGTTTATGCATGACAGCAGCAATACTAAGAAGACAAAATATATGCATTCATGCTGGCTAGCCTAGTGTTAGTTCCAGCTATCTTTAATGAGGAGATTCTCCCACCAGAACAACCAATTAAGGCTTCTCATTAGTGGGTATGACAGAGCCAGCTCCACAGAGTCCCACTGTTCTACACATCCTGAGAGTCTGAGAATGAACATGGCTCCTCTGATTATAGATACACTATACACAGAGACGGCTACACAGGAAAAACACGCCAGCGGGATGCAGACACATCCACCGCTTGCTTCCCCTTATAGCTTCCCATCCAAACCAGGAATCATTACTGTCTGTTTACATTTGTTTTGTATTGAGCACAAATAATCCAAAATATGTTTAAAAAGACTTTTGGCTATTCATTATGATAAGTTAAAAAAGGTGCTGAACATGTGGAGTTTAGTAGAGTAGTATTTGTATTGTTCAATAGGGAAGTTTAGTAGTAGAGAGTAGAAGAAACTTCACTAAAATGATCTTGTCTTTTACCCTGACGAAGGCCATAAGGCTTTGGATCTTCTTTTCCTCAAGACTAGAAGACCCATTTTCCATAGGGCACCCAACCCTACTATCTTAACCATTAGAAGCCAAGAAGCTTTCCAGACTCCTGTCTGTTTTACAAGAACTCCTTTTTAATTTGTATACTTGTCTCCGCTGCCAACAAACTGAAGAATGGCAAGAACTGCCAACTTTGAAATAAGAAAACATAGAAAACATTTATAGCAGTTAGAGAATTAGTGCAGTTGTACAGTTAAGCAGTCATACCCCATAAGTGCCTTGTGGGCCAGCCATGTGTATGTTTATGATACAGGCCTAGTTAATACTCTACTACAATAGCAGGGAAATAATCAGTACAACATAAAAAGCAGGAAATAATTGGAAATGATGAATAACAGGACCAGGAAAATGAATGGGAGGTTAGCTCCAAATCTCGCCCTCTCATTAATGTTGCAAGCATTAAACCAGCTGGAACTGGATGAATGAATGGAAGGATGGATGATTTCGTTATATAATTTATCAATTTCACAGTGTTTCCTCTTGGCTTTTAGAAAGGTTTTGGTGGCAGAGAGCACAGTCTTGCCCTTCGTATTCTAACAAATTGACAAAACCACAGACAGACAGACATACACCACTATAACTATAGAGTTGGAAAACTAGTGCTTCTTCTCTCTTCTCTTTCCCCAGTGACAACCCTCCTGTCTTACTCTATCCTGGCCTGCCCAGCTATCCTCCATTTCTCCTTCCCACCCCACCTTACAGGAGAGAAGAGGGCGGCTGACACTAAAGCTAGGTAGTGCTGATTAAGGTGATGACTAGTTGGCTAGACACACACACACACACACACACACACATACAGAGTTAGGGTTAGATTTAAGAGGGTGGTTGTTAATAGCACTAGCACACTGCCAGCCACCCTACTATTAGGGTGTCTGTCTGTCTGAGTTGTTCTCCATCGTTTGAATGCTGCAGCACACATGAAACACTGAATTCCTATGCACACACACCTAACAGTTGATTGTTGGTAAACACTTAGTATGATCCTGCAAGAGGACACAAATATAGCATCAAGAGATGCTGGACAACAAGCAAACTGCATTAGCACTGAAGGTGGGAAAGTATGTACATGGATTGAATTGTTAGAATTTACTTAAGTTAATGTAATATGTATGTTTGCCACTGACTTTCTACACGTCAGCAAAATCTTCAGCTCAGTCCAATCTGTCTGTTGATTTGTTGGCCTGCCTGTCACTCCATTTGTTTGCTTGCCTGCCTGCCTATCTGTCTGTCTGTGAACTAGTTGAGCCCCTTGCCATCTGTCAAACAATGTATGGCTTCTATGGATTTGAGTGGAAAACACACACACACACGTACACACAAACACACACACACGTACACACGTACACACACACACACTACAGACCTAGATTTCACAATTATAGCTCATATTTCTGGTACATGATGCAATAAACTAGTAATTTCCCAATGTATGTCAACAAAATAGGTTACATCGTGGCCTATTTTGGCCAAGGGGACACTGTTTGGCTGTCTACATTAAAAGAGGGGAAATACTGTAGTGAAAACCCCAAATCCTGAGAAACACTTAATATCATATCCCTGATTCAGTTGTCCTGGCTCAGCTACGTTCAATAGCCTTTCATTCAACCTAACAATTTTGTAGTAACACAGGCAAATCCATTCCAGTACCTAGACCCTGCACTACTCACCTGCATAGCACTAGCTCAAAGTAGACAAATAGTAGCAAGAGTGTGAGTAGTATGAGACTGTAATTCTGACAGAAACAGGAGTGCAGTGGAGGGCAGCTTACCTGTCTTAGGTGAGGGTTTACCCTTTTCAAGCCATTTATAAAACATTATACCAGATATGTGAAAGCATAGTATGGCAAACATCATCTTCAAAACACTATTACTCAAGTATCATTGCTACTAGTTCATATGGGTGTTCTGAATATCTTGGTTGTCAATTGGAGATGACGGTTTGCCCACCTCTAATTTTACCACTAACTTGCATCACTGGACACAGCCCAACCTTAATACTATTCTGACTTAATTGAATTCAGCAACTAAAAAACAACCACGCAGGATTCCCAGGAATCTTTGCAAAACACTTTGCAACCTGAAACGATATCAGTGCTTTCAAAATAATAAAACAACGTGTTGAAACAACCATCTGGCTTTGCTACAGTTGGAGGAGGCACTGACCCAACTACACAAGGGGGTCCATGTGAGTAACACCGTTGCACAAGAGGCAAAAACCGAGTTGAAATGATATCATTGTTTTCAACAGCCTGATGCTTTCAAACAGCCATCTGGTATTATAACTTCAGCTGAAGAGAGCAGAGACCCTACTCCAGGAAATGTAAACTATTGTCCTACAGAACGGTGACGGATGTTATCATTGTTTTCCAACGTAACGTTTACGTTAACATGTTTAGTTACAAGAACCAACCGCCAAACGTTAACTGTTACCGTTAGCGGTAGAATTCACCTTAGCGTTACTACACAAGGAAATGCCCACATCAGTAACGCGGTCTCTTCATTTGGAAAAAGATTAGTTTTATGGATTTTTAAACACATACAATGATTTAGAGTTAAACATTTCGACGAATCTTTGATGCCAGGCACATAAAACACATTGGGACAAGAAATAGCGAGATATAACGTTGTTTAGATCACAATAATAGGGTTAATATGGAAGATAGGCGCCATGAAATGTTTGCATCGAAGGTATGACTGCAACAACGAATAGCGGATTTCAATGGGAAGCTTTGCTGCTTGTTTGACCATTTTAGAAAGCTGCTACTACTGTGGTTGTTCTTTAACAATGTGAGCTCATGTAAGGTAGGCTGAGAACAAATTCATTTAATGCTAGATATCGACTATTTCCTTCGCAAAATGTCCAAAAGGCATCGAAACAGATGCAGTCGCTGATGTAGTAATCACGTGGTTTAAAAGGGGTAAAATTAAACGTTACCTGGTGTGATTTCCAACGATGTGTAAAGCAAACTTTTCCAAACGTGGCCTCCCAGTCTATCCCTCTCCAAAAAATGTGTGCCACTCTCTCTCAGCCTCCAAAAATCTCAACTCCACTCCACACCGAAAATCTGGCGAGGGCTCAAAGCAAACCTGTCCATCATACTCAAGACCCGCCCGATACAGTGAAAAACATCTTTTAGACGGTTCTCATTGGCTCGGAGGGGTTACTGTATCAAATTTTGAGAGGTGATTGGTCGGCTGAGCTGTCAGTTTCGTATTGGAGGGACGTTAGTTGCAGATGTGGCAGTGCTGCTGTGGTAAGTTAGCTCCCTCTAGAGGACGAATTGAGTCACTGCATTATGTTGCTGCTGTATTTCAATGGTTTTAAAGTTTTAAAGGACCCTTCCAAAATATATTTTCTAACGATTCAAATCTGATCTGAATGTTTTAACCGTTATTTATCCACGCATATTCTTCTCCATCAACATCATCCTCACTTTGGAGCTGCCCAGTACAACCACTCTTCTACTGGTGGCCACTGAGCGGCTATACAGAAGTATTTGGGGGTGCCTTGCTCAAGAGCACCTCAACGATAGCTGTTAAGGGAGGAGAGATTGTTACTCATTCACTTTCCCCAACCATATTTTCCCTGCCAGTTCAGGAAATCAAAATCATCTAACAGAATTCACACTAAGTAAATAACTGATTAGCCTACAGTGTTTAATTAAGCCTATCTTACATTGCAAGAACGTGATAAGGCATGGATGCCTGCTGATATTGAGTGTACCTGGAGTGACTATCTACAGTCTTCTGTCTAATGTGTCTTTTGCACTGTATCTGAGGAGTGTTCAGCCCTTGTACCATGTAATAAGTACATACAGTAAGTAGGCTACTGCGTAATCATTGTTTTGTGACAATAGAAGAGCTGCAATAGATCCTTAAGGTCACTGTTGAAACCCACACCTGAAATCTATCATTTAATTATTTGACTCATCGCTTGCGTCTTCCTCATTCTTTTCTCCTTCCTTCTCTCCTCAGCTCCCTCACACACACACACACACACACACACACACACACACCTGGTACTGCATACCACAAGGTATGCACTCTCTCTTGTATTGTACTCTCTCTCTCTCTCTCTCTCTCTCTCTCTCTCTCGCTCTCTCTCTCACACACACACACACACACACACACGCACACACACGCACACAGATTACAGAAGCTCAACTAATTGGCTTATAGAGTAACACAGCATGGAGATTTGACAGCTACGGCAGAGGAGGAGAGGAAAACAACCACAAAAGAATGACAGCCGAAACTGAAGTAGAGTGACAGTAAAAACCACAGAATTAGTGGAATGATATTAGAAATTCTCTTCAGAAATCACCATATGGTAGAGGCCTGTCAGGTAGGAGACGCAAGAAAGACAGCAGGCTGGCTGGAGACAGTAGAAACATGTCGGCTTGGAAACCGCCACAATAGAATGACTGGAGAGGCAACCACAGTAGAGTCACAGAAGAAACGTGATAGATTGGACACAACCACAGAAATATGATTATAGGATAGGACAATCACACAAAAATGGCAACAGAAAAGAGCAGTTTGAAAACAGACATGAATAGAATGACAGCTGAAATCATCACAACGTGCAGCCTGATTTGGGTCCCAAGCCATCATTTGAGAAACTTGGAGGAAATCAGGTAGATTTTCAGGAGACTCACCATTAGAAGAGCAGCATGGATCAGTAAGAGGGGTCCAGCAGGCCAGCAGAGTGCATGTGTACACAGATACACACACACACACACACACACACACACACACACACACACACACACACACACACACACACACACACACACACACACACACATACAGACACGCAGGGACGCAAGGAGAGACAAAAAGGCAGAGAATCAGACACTGGATTGGACGTCGGAGCTTATTTCACATCACTGCAGACATTTTTGCCAATTGTCTTTATTTTATGAGATGTGTTTCTTTTACACATCTTATATACATATCTTACATTTATTAAACATACATTATTTAGACTTTAAAAGCAAGGTCAAGTAAGGATGAATTACAATATCATTTAGCCCAATTATTATTATTACCCCCAGGTGAAAAAATAAATATATATTTCCATGACTACTTGTTTGGTCAAGTCTAGTTAAGTTTATTTGTATAGCCCTGTATCACAGTTACAGTCTCAAAGGGCTTCACAACGCCTTATGAAACCTTATGAAACAATAAATGAAAAGGACACCCTCCAACCTGAGACCCTCTATGAGAACAAGACAAAATGGAGGAAACCTTGGGAAGCACTTCGATGGTCAGGTGTGCAATGGGTGCTGAGAGTGGGAAAACAAAGATTAAATGCTGATAAAAAAAAAGAAAAAAGAACATATGGGGCACTCTGGTGGCTCAGTGGTCCATGGCGTGTACCATGTAAACGCAATGTCCTGGGTTCAAATCCGGCCCAGGACCTTTGTTGCCAGTCATCTCCCTCTCTCTCCCAATATTTCCTATCTATATCTACTTTGAACTATATAATAAACATAAAAATGCCCCCCAAAAAAGAAAGTTGTTAAATTATTTGAACACTGTTGGTATCAAGTCTGCTCATCGGTGGGAGCGACACAGTTGATTGGTGTACAAGACTCTGGTTAGGAGCAGTGTAGCGGTTTCAGCCTTAACAATTCGTTTTCAGCTGCAGTCTCAGGTTTGGCTGTAGTAGGTCACATGTAAAGGCTTCCAGGACAGTAAAGTGAAAAAGACTAAACACAACAGACCTCCTTTCTAGCACAAGAGCAAACATATTCTTGTAGCCACAGCTTATTGACATAATATCCACATGTAAAGAGGGTGTAAAGAGACACACCCAGAAAGCTAAATTTAAGTTACCTCCCTGTCCCTGTATAGTCTTTGACCCTTTTGGCTTGCCAACCCTTCAAATGAAGGGATACCTGAGTGCTCCCTGCTGAAAAGGATGCACAGCATAGCTTCATCTTTACTGGCCTCAATTAAAATCACAGTAACAACAATACAGCATGTTTAAAGGGGAATACCACTCCATTAATGTTGAAAATATTCCAGACGATGAACAAGAGACTGATTTTTTGTGGCACTATTGTGTTTGTTTGACTTTACTCTAGACCAGTACTGTTATCAGCTCTAGAAAATGTGCCATTATCCTCCGAAAAATCCTCTTGGCTCTCTCTCTCTCAGATTTTATAATCAGATCACCATTAAGGTCACACTGAAGACGGCTCTGAAATAAATTCTGCCATAAGCTGGTTCCTGCTTCTCTTGATCTCTAGTAAGACACGAGCAAGTCAAGGAAGACAGAAAAGTGTACCTGATTGTCAAAGGTCCCATACAGCAGAATCAGCTCCCACACCACACCGAGATAAAGAATCATAAGTCTTGACGCTACACCTAATCAGCCTGACTTGATCTACTCTTGCTCTCTCTCTCTCTCCTTTCTCTCCCTCCTCTTTGATGTCTCTCACCCCCCCTCCCCTCCTGTTCTGCACTTAGCCCTGCAGAAAGTGTGCTAACTAGCCCACAGTAAAGCTGTCACTGTGCATTTCACTGACTGACTAGGCTGGTAGTGTGGAGCTTTAAGCAAACAGATCGGGTGTGTGGCGTTAAGCAAATCACAATCAGAAACACTGTGTCCAAGAGGCGGGCGGGTAGGCTAGTCCTTCAGTTTCCCATGTAGGGATGAGATCAGGCCGGTACAGATTCCCTGGAGGATTAGTAGAGAGACTTTCTGAGGGGAATTACACTGACACAGCCATCTGGACAGCAAAACACTAAACTAGCGCCCAGTCAACCCTGTACCCAGGTCTGAAACCCAGCAGTCAACCCTGTACACTGGCCTGAGAGAGAAATAGAAACACAATAAACTATCCCAGTAGCTTCCAAAGTGGGAGAACAAAACATAAGAATGTCCAAGAATCATCGAGGTTTCATGTTCCCCACCGTTCTCTTCCCAGTCTACAATATAAACTCTCTAGTAAATAAAATCTAACAGTAAATATCTACTCAAAACGGAGGAGACCACTAGAGAAAGTATGGGAACTCCTGACCCATCACATCGTCAGCCCTCTACACTGGTCAGAGAGAAAGAATGACAAAAACTTAGAGAAGCATTCATTTGCTTTCTCTACCCGCCTATCCCAGCATGGTTTCAAGTCCATCACAGGACTAACACAGATAAACAGATAATCACATTCATATCTAGAGGTAGTTTAGAGTCTTCAATCCGCCTGACTTGCATGTCTTTGCACTGTGGGAGGAAAACCATATGAACACTCGAACTCCACACAGAAAGGGCCGTTAATTGATCCTAGGTTCTTCTTGCTTGGTGACAGCGTGAACCACCGAGCCATCATGTCCCTATACTACAGACAAGTATACAGTTAATATACCAATGACTCAATGAAAGTGTAATTACACAACTCTACATAAATACTATCACATTCTCACAACCCATTAGCCAGTTCACTGGAGTGAAGCCTCGGGTATGTTTAACAAATTACAAGGGTTTGGAGGCAGGAGGGCCTAAGTGACATTTTGGTTCTATATATTCTTAAAAAAAAAAGCTGGCTTCCAAAAGTCGATGGGGAAGTTATTGCTGATATTTTGATAGGTGTAATTGTTTTTAATTGCACAGCACCACCCGCACTCATGTGTGGGCAATCTGTAATTATTCACAAGCATGATAAACATTTGGCCAGGAATCACATATGTCATGCTCTGATCAAGGCTTATGCCGAAATATGTTAGCCTGAGGTGGCGAAAAACAACATGTAAGACTGCCGTATTTTTTCAATACGTTTTTTTGCAGTGCTGATATTTTCATGTTTTACTTGGATTTATTGAAGGGTACATGCTGCAGTCGTGTTATTAGCATACTATAATATTAATCTACAACTTTGTGTTCAGTGGAAATATATATAGTATCTAAGTATGCAGAAAGAATACATTTACTACTTGTGAATTTATTATGCAGGGGGATTACAAATATTGCCTATTGTTTAGTAGGCACAGGATATAAACAATAGTAATACAACATCTATATTGCATCCGTTCACTACATGATACTAAAAGTATGCTGGAGAAATACACATATCATTCCACTTAATACTATGCATTAGAAATACATTGAAACTTTCACAACATAACTCTGAATATATGATGCAACACTAACATCTATAGTCAGCAATGGCAATGATTGTTCATTTTAGTGAAATTTTGCATACAATTTTTAAATGTTCTGAAGAATTAATACTACTAAATAGTATGCAGTATGATCTTTCTGACAAGCCGGTGTTTGTCCTACTGTCTGAACATCATATAGAAATACTTCATCAAAACATCATGTGATACACATGCATCCTGAGGACATAAAAGCTTAAAAGGAATAAAATCTTTTAACCTCTATGCTATAATAAAGACGTGATACACACACTAATTAATATACAAGGCATCTAACTTTTTTCAAGAAGAGTTGCCGTGGTCTCAGTTATTTCATTACACACACACAGCAGTATTTTACCTGACAACCAGAGCACCAGTTGACAGTCAGCTGGAACGAGTGGCTTGACTGGTCCGACTGTTACACTCTCTCCCTCTGTTACACTTGTCTCCTCCTCTCTCTCTTCCTGTCTGACTCTTTGTGTCTGTCGCTCTCTCTCCGTCTCTTCCTCTCTCTATCTTTCTGCCTTCAGTTACAAACACCAAGACACTGAACAAACACTTCTATCTCCACTCACACCTCTGTTTATTTTCTTAGTAATTTTCATCTCTCTCTCTCTCTCTCTTTCTCTCGCTCTCTCTCTCTCTCGCTCTTGCTCACACACCTTTGTGTGTGCGGTAATTCTAAACTCGAGGATCAGGTGTCAGATAAGGAAGGGAGAGAGAGTGAAAGATAGAGAGAGAATGAGAGAGAGAGAGAGAGAGAGAGACCAAGGAAGAGAGAACCGGGCTAACAGACAGACAGATACAAAGAGAGGCAGATAGACAGAAAGAGTGAGAAATGAAAACAGAGATACCAGAGGGGGGAGAGAGAGAGAGAGAGAGAGAGAGAGAGGGAGAGAGAGAGAGAGAGAGGGAGAGGGAGAGGGAGAGGGAGAGGAAGAGGGAGAGGGAGAGAGCGCATTGCAGGGTGTGGTGCCATTACCTTATGGCGCCATATTACCTTATCACTGACAGTAGGAAAAGAGTTAGATAACAAAATGTTTGTGTACTCCGACACGTGTGTGTGCGTGTGTGTGTGTGCGTGTGTGTGTGTGTGTGTGTGTGTGAAGGAGTAACAGTCATAGGTGCTGTATGTCCTGAATAAAGAAATGCTTAAACAGGAGTGACTCCATCTCCACCTGCCTACGGGCTATGTTACATTTGTCTGGCCTCTGTCTGAGTGTGCGTGTGTGTGTGTGTGTAACCTACCTGTTCTGGTGGGTCCCCACATGACAAGACAAGCATGTTCCACTTCCAGGGTGAGTGACCCCATATGACCCGTATGTTTTCATGATTCCACTCGTGAAAACATTGCATCTTCCAAAGCTTTTGCTAATACGTTTGATCAACTCCGTAAGTAATGTAGTGGAGTAAAGTTTCCTGTACTGTAGTTGAGTATATATTTACTTACTTAGCCCATTTGAGAGCCCAGTAAATCACAGTTTCAAATGAAATCATTTTAACTAGAAATAAAACAAACCACATTAACCAACATTAGAAACCTGTAGAACCATTTAAATCAGCATCAGAAAACATTATAAATTACATTACAGATCCATAGAACCATTTTAACCATCAGTGGGGTATTCAGGCCCATGGTAAATAAACTACATACTCAGTCCAGTGGTAATGATGTTAGTATTTTATTAGTGATAATTAACAGTGGTGATGCCCCACTGGTGGCATTTGATGCAATGACCCGGAGCGACCACTAGAGGACAGCAGCACTTCTTCTCATCGCCAGAGTCTCATCTGAATCTGAATCAGAAGAGGTAAGAAACCCTGATTCTACATGTCAGCTTCAGTTCTATGATAAAACCATCTATTATAAAAGCACAACGTCGAAGGGCAAATTTGAAAACATATTGATAAACGCCAAGGGGGAAGTTGACTTTACTCAGAGTGAGAGTTTTAATGAATCTGGGTCCCAGGGTGAGATATTACATTTCTCATAAAGAGTCCTGTTGTGCTCATGTAATTCTGCAGTCTATGTTTTGCTGCAGTGGCTGACCACAGGATAATGAAATGCTGTTCTACTCTGTTCTGTTTTAGTTTGGTTTCTGTTCTGCTCTGTTCTACACAGTTGTACCGAAAGCCTCCCCAGAAAAATGCTGAGTATTCTTTACCAGAAAAGATGAGAGAAGACTCTCACCCATTGCATCTGATAATGTAATAACCATCTGATAATGTAATGATAACTTGTCACATGTAATAAAATGCCCAATAAAGGCTGTAAATGTAAAAAAAATAAATACTGGATAGTGTAATAACATCACATTATTCATTACCTAGTGATTATTACCTCATAAGGGGTGTAACATTCAACTGATGATGTAATAATAACATTGACTAATAATGCAATATATTGTAAGAATAAGAAGAATGCAATACATTATGACATCATTAGTGAGTTTTATTACTACATTATCAGCTAAAAAATATGTTTACAGCCCTTATGAAGTAATAATTGCTTATAATGTAATAATGTGATGTTATTACATTATTACATTACATTATTACATTATCTGGCAATGCATCACATTGACATTTTATTACATTTTTGACCCATTTATAGCGAATTTTTATTACATTTTGACAAGCTATTACATTATCCAACAGTTATTACATTATCAGTTGCTACACCCTCTAACAAGAACCTGTGACAGTCTGTCACTGTTGATAGTTCTGTTTTGATTAGCTGTTTTGAAGTCATTTCTCCACTGTTCCAAGAAAAGACTGCCTCATGTGAACTCTGTCCCTGAAATGTTGTCCCTAACTAAGTTAGCCAAGAGGTATTATGAATAGCTCTCTGACCAACAGTATTTTTTCTTCCAGCTTTCAACAAGCAATGGTTCAACCTTTTCCCTAGAAACCTAGTCTTGACCCCTTCTCTGCTGCAAACTACAGGCCCATCTCCAAACTGCTGATGTACTCTGTCTGCCAATGTAGGGTTAGGGTTAGATTCGTTAGGGGTTAAGTGCCTTGGTCAAGAGCATGTCAACAGTGCTTGTTGAAGTGCTTGTTGAACCATTCAGATCACCAAACTTCTCTAACCACAACCTTCTGTCCAGACTGTCTACCACTTATCTCAGGTAAACCTGAGGGAATGTTTTCCTCTCTGAGTTCAGCACACTGTAAAGAATGTCACATACGCATAGGAAGATATTTCCATAATGTATTCAGACGTATCAAGGTCATATAGCTGAGTCCTAATTAACTTACTGTTATCCACATTTTCAAGTTTTTCTTAAGTTACATGATAATTTCTCAAAATAAATCATACTACCATGAAATGAATGATATTCCTTGAAATTGGTATATCATTTCTTGAAAACAGTTTAGTCAAAGAAGTCAAAAATTTCACCCAGATGAACAACTCTGCTTCCATGATAAAAACACTTGCTAAGCTAGTCATCATTCTTTTCAGTGTAATGACCCCTGGCTGGTGTATTTCTCCATGGATGGAAAAATAATTTTACTACTGTTCCAACAGCAGCAAAGCCACATTCAAATCAACACCGAACTCTCACTTAACACTCTTCACACTCGCAGGCAAACATACAGTAAGAGGACACACACAGACAAAGACCTGATGTAAACACACAAACACAGCACACACAGGGGAAGCAAGCTAGAGAGAACACGACTTTCCAGATCGTCTACATAGCTATACACAAGCAGGGCCTTACAAGGTATAGAATCCAGAGATTTCAAGAACATGTACAACATCTGACCCCAGTCAGCCCAACATATGGCAGTGAAATTATCCTGGGAGAAATGAGAACTGAATCCCTCTGAAAAACAACTACATAACTCCACTTGAAGTTTTCATAGGCTATAAGAAGGGAAAGCAGAGGGGGGCTTGTGGTTAACTGGAGAGTCCTGGGTTCAATCCCCACAGCCGCTTATGTGTCCTGCCAAAGCATCCTGGAGGAATATAACTGGTGTTTATTAGAGGTTTTATGGTGCATCAACCTCTCAGGATGAATTAATCAATGCGTTAAAGGAGAATACCACTGAATTTCTGCTTTGATTTATCTTATTACAGTGTCCTCGGGAAGTTGTGTAAGCATTAATATGTGTCCCTTTAAAGATACCAGCTTTTTAACATGTTATTACTATTCACTATGATAGCATGGTCTGTATTAGTGAACATTCATTAGTCTCCTATGTACAAGATAGAAGAGTTTGTCCCATAGTTAATGTACATCTCTATAAAGAATAAACTTGGAGAAATGGTAATATTCACTTTGACAATACCCAGTGTGATTTCCTGGGGATCAGGGTATATTTTCTGGTTTGACAGTGATATCACAACCATAATATCAGTATAATATCACTGTCATAAAAACTATAAGTATCTATTGGATGAACGCCAGTGAATACCAGTGTAAGATCTACTGGATGTAAAAGTTTGGAGAAACATTATATGTGTCCACAAATTCCATCTCATTGTTAATGGGACAGCTAACTGTGTTCCAGCTCTGATCTTAGCTCATAGTTTGTTGCCTTTAATTAGACCTTGGCCTACACACACACTGCACGCGCGCGCGCACTTATCTGAGGGCTTCCCCAGCACTTTACACGCGCGTGCTCAAACGCACACACACACACACACAGCATTGGAGTTATATTTTTTTCCCCTTCCTGTGAACCAACCCTGAGAGAGAGAGAGGGAGAGAGAGAGAGAGAGGGAGAGAGAGAGAGAGAGAGAGGGGGGCTGTCTTGTCGCTTCCGGCTTGAAACACACAACCAGACGCAAACAGCGCTTTACTACAAGTCGCGAGGTGCCGAGCCACACACATGATGAACAGAAACCTCCAAAAACTACTTATCCCGAGAGCAAACAACGCGAGGATTTTGATACGGGCCGGTGAGAACTGTTTTGAAGTCTTCCCGAGATAGGCTAATTAGAGGGAAAAGTATGCTGGTGGAAGAGAAAGACATTTTGAAATCTTCTTTTGTGGAAGAGGATGTTTTGTGAAAAGGTGAAGAAGCAAGGATCAGCCTCGTCGAAGAAGTTCTTTTTGGAAGAAACCCAAAAGCAAAGAGAGTAGATTGTAGTATCTCTTACAGCAGCAAACCTGGGAATAAGTTATTTTGGTGCACAAGGAGGCGTAGACAGGGTGTTTGTGCGTGCCTATCTTTGTGTGCGGTTTTTTTGTGTGTGTGCGCGCGCGTGTGTGTTTCTCGTCTCACACACACACAGACACAGAACAGACTCATCCTCGGTTGGTTTATTGCTGTGGATATCAGGCCGTAATATTACAGGCCAATAAAAGTGTCCTGGAGGAGCCTTGGAGAAGACGGGACAGCGCTGTGAGGAGAGGTAAGATAAGACTGGGACCCCCATATGGTGAAATATGGATTATTGTTGTTTGATATAGTTTATTACACAGTCATACAGCCGTCTGTAGCCTATCGTAGATGAGGAGGTTAACAGTGGAGACAGTGAAAGCTGTTACCATTCTTATACATTCTCTAGTCGTGCAACCTTTGAGTGAGTGAGATAGTGAACTTAACTATTCGAGGGATTTTTAAATACATCTTTTTCTATTCAAATCACATCATAGGTGCCATATAGGCTACTTCAACAGAGAAAACTGTTATTCTATAAAAAGCCTTAAAAAAAAGTTGTTTTACATCCTTTTGAATCAAATTTAATCTAAGATTTTCTCGAGTGTTTTTGAGTCTTTGGATTTTTCCCTTTAGTTGATTTTTTTTATGATTACAGATGTGTTCTTGCGACCATCAGATGGAGCTCAACAGGAGCTTTCCAGTGATATGTAATACTCACAGCCAAAATGTCACTTGCGCTAAACCATTCTATTCCTCAATTTTGCTTGGAGGCCCCTGGACCCCACTTTGGGAATCACTGAGCTTAAAGTCTGGCCAGCTATCTCTCTGTTTAGAGATAGATAGATAGATAGATAGATAGATAGATAGATAGATAGATAGATAGATAGATATAATTTTATGTATGTGTCACTCATGAGGTTGAGGACCACTCATTTAGAGTTATTAGACACAGGCTAAAAATAATACACATAAAAAAATACTAGAATATATATATATATATATATATATATTGAGTGTTTCATCTTAACTTATATTAACTTATTTTCCTTTGTAGACCCTTGTGGGCAGTCTGGGGATGTTTTTGGCTCAGTGCTTACCAGAACTGCCCACTTGTAGGCCTGTTAAAGACTTCACCCAAATGCACATTTTAGGCTGAAACACTGGCGACATTTTTTAGTAGTTTACATGGGCGGTTATACCGGCATTATGACCAACAGTATGTTGTCACATTTTCTTCCTTTATCCCGCTTCATTCTGCACATTGCTTTTGTCGCAGTTGCCAGTCCCAATCCCTGCTGAGGGCAACGCTTGTGTATTTTGCGTCAAAAAGTTGCCCATGTGTACCACAGTACAAACTGAAGTATTTCAGTGGTCATTTCATGCCAAAGCAGCGATGCTCACCTTTCAGAAAACAATAGTTGTCCACTATTCTTTCACTGTTAAATAATATTAGGTCAGTTTAGTGTCAAACATACATGCAGGCAGTGATGATGATGATTATGATGATAGTGATGATAACAGTGATGATAATGAAGAAGATGTTGTATATGAATAATAAGATGATGATGATGGTGTTGGTGATGGTTAGCTTCACTATCCTGCTTCATGGCTGTTGTTAATTCTACGATATCGTAACAATAACTTTTGGGCACCATAGTGACGGTGGGTCGTCTTACATATTTGCAGCCAACACGTCTTAGTTATAAAGAAGAGGAAGCATCTGTCACTCTGGCTATCTGTGTGGGCAATATTACCTTTAAGGGAGATGGAAATTAGCCAGCTGGACAAAAACATTATGGGACAGAGTAGGCTTTAAGAAACAGAAGTAAAATAGGAAAATGCTGTTGGTATTGGCACAGTTGCTCATCGACGACGTCTCAAAATGTTGCCCATAGATTATGACCTTTTTAATGGCAGTAGACATGAATAGACATGGATGATTACTGGAGCACACAAATCAATTCATAACTTCATTATAGTACAAACTCTTTGCACTATGATAAAGGTATGAATCGATCTGACTGTAGTGCAGATAGTTTGCGCTGTAATGAAAGGCGGACATTGATGCACGAAATGATTCATGTGCTCCAGTGAATCTCAGACAGTCCTACTAGTCTGGCTGAACCCTTCTCCATAGCTCTCTACAGTCAGGGTTTGACCACTTTAAAATGCAACACTGTTAAATGCTAGATAGCCCAGGGCCAAGAGTTCAGTCAGCCAAGGGTTAAAAAAAAAAAGTTTTCAGACTTTTATTTTTTTTGTGCAGTTTTTTAACATTAGGTTTGATGAAACTGATCCCTGCAGGGAAATTAGGTCATATGGACAGAAAAGATTCCAGAGGCTTTTGAGTGGGAGCTTCCCTTTAAAGCATGTCAAACAAAACAGCATAAAAAAAAGGCTCTAGGATGCAGGAAACCGGTGCAACATGCAGTGTGAAAATGGTTCCTATAGCCCACCGCTGCTTCATTGGATAATTGACTTAAGTAGTTCCACAGAATTTCAATTTGCTGTGCCTGCACACAAGACTTGGAGAAGTAAACTGAACTAAAATAGCCTATAAAGGTCTCTGTTTGTCTCTCACTCTTCTTTCTTTCTCTCTCTCCTCTCTCTGTCACTGTCTCCCTCTGTCTCCCTCCCTCCCTTGCTGTTTCTCTCTCTCTCTTTCTCTCTCTCTCTCTCTCTTGTTGGCCCTTGTGTTGTTTTCACTGAAAGCCACTGTGGATGTTAGTCGCTTAGCAGAGGGAAGTTTTTATTCAGTGTGAAAAAAAGTTACACTGGTGGTTAGTAACCTACCGGAGAGACATTACTATTCAGATTGCTTCCTGCCTCTCTCTAACTGCGTCACTCGCCAACAAGGAGATCCCATGTTTACCCCGCAGTTCATGACCCGATGTCTTAACTTATCGGGAATCGAAATACGTCCTAGGGCAGTTCCTGGTGCTTCCCCACATGACATGAATACTGGTATGTGCTAATGAGCCTGAGTCCTTGTCTGAAAAGGGTCAGAGAAGCTCTTGTTTTGCAGATTGTAGTTTAGATTTGTTTTAGTTTAGCTTCTCTTACCAATCCACAAGACACAAGTGACAGTGTGAAAAAAAATAAATGTTTCTTTCTATGTTTAGCCACGTCACTCAGCAACAGAGATCCCATGATTACCAGAGTACTGAAATATTTTACTCAAGGAGGAAGAAGCACACCTTTCTACACAATAATACACAGCAATTCCACTGAAGTGTAGCAGTTGGACCAGTTGTAATTAGCCACTTTCCACTGCTGTTGGCTGCCATGCAGTTTACCTAAGGAGTTGTACACATTCTTGAAGCCTTTATTACTATTTGTCTTCAAACTCTTCTCTTAGATGACCTTTCAGCAAATATGTTCTGGGGACAAAAGTAAAATAAAAGCTATTCATGTGTTGATTAGCCTGTAGGGCAAACTTAATTCTGTACACTAATAATGACCACCATGTTCATGTCTATTTAACCTGTAATACAAAGCAAACTGATGAAAGTCAACAAACATTGAATAATTAATTATTCTGTCAGAATCAAACACAAGAAGCTGGAGTTGTGCGTATCTTTAGAGCTGCTGTTTTTATCTAAGAGCATTGCTTTTTCAGTGTGTAAAACTTCTCTTCTGGGCGTCCTGCCTCTCTGACATTAAGTGCTGGATGTCTCAGAACTTCCTTCACCTTAATGAAGCTAAATCGGAAATCCTCTTATTTGGACCCCCAAACTCCCTTAGCTTCTGTCAGTCCCAACTTGGCAGCCTGTCCCCCTATGTCAAGCATGCGGCCCCTAATCTTGGTGTGATCTTCGATTCTGACCTCTCCTTCGACAACCATGTGACAAGAGTTGTGCAATCCTGGTTCATCCAGCTAAGGGACATAGCCAAAATTAAGCCTTTTATCTTGTCTCGGTTAGACTACTGCAACTCCTTGTACTCAGGGCGCAGTCAAAAAAACATCTCCCGCCTCCAGTTGGTTCAAAAAGCGGCGGCTAGGCTTTTAACCAACTCCAACAGACGAGATCACATCACACCCATTCTAGCTTCTTTGCACTGGCTGCTGTTGCATTTTTAAATTGATTTTAAGATTCTGCTGTTGACCTTTAAAGCCTTTCATGGTCAGGCTCCCAGCTATATTCTTGATATGTTAGTTCCCTATCAACCGGTGCGCAGCCTAAGATCATCTGATAAGGCCCTTCTCGCCGTTCCTAAAACACGCTTCGCTACTAAGGGTGACCGGGCTTTTGCGGTCCGGCCCCTAAATTGTGGAACTCACTGCCTGAGCGTCTCAGGCAAGTGAAGTCTGTGTCTTCTTTTAAATCACAGCTTAAAACATTCCTCTATATTAAGGCCTTTTCATAATGTTTTATTCCATTACCCCTGCTCTTTTCTTTTGTCTGTTTACAATATTGTTTTGATCTCTTTATTTTTACTTTGTTTAATTGGTTCTTGCCTATGCTGTATCTCTTATTTGGTACTGTAAAGCACTTTTAACCCTGCCTTGTACTGTATTTCTATTATTCTGTATTGTAAAGCACTTTGTAACCTTGTTTCGAAAAGCGCTATACAAATACATTTTATTATTATTATTATTATTATTATTATTATTATTATTATCTGCATCACTCTGCAGCAAGGAGATTCCAGAGCGGCTTTCCTTCCTGCAGTGTGTCACAGGCTTTCTGACAAGAGTATGAGTGTGTTTTAGCGAGTCTGAGTGCCTGGCACTGCAAAAACTAAATAAGCTCAGGAAGCGATTATACTTGAATTGAGACTTATCAGGTTTATTTAGATAGAATTTAAGTCAAATGATCCCTAAGGTGCTGCCAGGTTTGAATCAGTCTTGATTCATGATATTAAAACCTGTTTTAGGACATTTATGAAATGTGAAAAGCAAGTTTTACGTTTCAAAATTGCCAGTGCAGCAAGATAATGACTCAGAATATCTTGCAAAACAGTAAGCTTGTTATGTTTTGCAGTGTAAAGAGAAGTGCTTATTCAGTGATATGAAAAAGCAACTCTGGGTGTCCCGGCTGCTTTCTATCTGCGTCACAGAACGAGGAGATCCCGTGGCTAAGCTCTAGTCTTTTTCTTCCTCTCTTTCCCCCTTTCTAGCTTTCTCTCCCTCTCCCTCTCTCTCACTCTCTCTCTCTCTCTCTCTCTCTCTCCTCTTTCTGTGTCCTTTTATCCCTTTGCCACTCTCTGTCTCTCTTTGCTGTCTCTCTCCCTGCATGTCTCACTGTTCTTCTCTTTGTCTCTTCTCTCTGCTTGTCTCCCTCTGCATCTGTCTCTCTCCTTCTCCCCCTCTCTCTCTCTCTTGCTCTTTCCATGTGCCTCCCTCCCTCTCTCTCTGAAGGAATGCTACCTTAATGTTATTGTATTTTTAGACTGAAATCCACCTCAGTTTGAACCAAAACACTGGCTCTGTGCCGCAGGACAGAGCAGAGCCACAGACAGGGAGAGTTTGGCCGGTTTGTCCTGTCGCCTCCATGTTGCTGCTTCTTCTCTAGAACTACCAAGACTGTCGGCTGCAAATATGTAACAAGAGCAGGAACAGGTTAGTTAAATATGCAAAAAAAATGCTGGAGATTTAAAAATCATCTGGCATAGAGTTACTAGTTATTTAGTTGGGCAGGGAGCAACAAGGCTGCCACTGAAAAGGCCAAACTATGTCCTTTAGAATAGACCAGCAGTTTTATTCAAATGAGCGTTCAATCAAAGCTTTTACGGAACATGTACAGTGAGAAAAGACCAATTATTTGAATGAGGGATACGTTTCTTTCTCTCATTTTCTTTTTTCCTTCCTCCCTTTAAAAAAGGGCCCTTGACCCTTTTTTGGTACTTAAAAGGTCAGATATAATGAACTTGAATTGCCTTTATTTTTTCAGCAGTGGAGGGCTACAGCTGCTGAATGAATGCAGAGGAAGCACTGAGAGCCGTTCTCCAGACCTCCATGCAGCTGTAGGGGAGATTGTCAGATGTGTACCCAGCCATCAAAGCCCCTGGCCTGGCCGCGGGGATGGCAGCCTCTGCCCTGAACCTCAACGGCCTTGGAGTCATGAACAGGTGAGTTGTTTGTTGTTTTATGTTTTTTAAAGGAGAGATATGATTGGAGCCTGTTTAGTCAGGAGTATGTGATAGCTGACAAGCTGTTAAACAGGCTGGTACGGTTACTTTAAGATTTAAGATTACTGATTACTTCAATATAAGATCACAATCTGTAATGTATTCCATTGAAACAGAGTCAACAATGTAATTATGGTAAATCTGATTACTTACTGTTACTTTTCTAATGTCTCCAAAAAAATGACTTTGAATGAATTTAAATTAATAATTTATAATGTTATCATCATTGTCTCCAGTCAATAGTCGCCCATTATTTTATTTATATTGACAGTTACATTGACATTTCAAAGTGTGTAAAATTATATTAGTTCTAATTTTAATTGCAATAATTAGTTTTTATATTAACTAATTAATTTGTTAGTCAAACTTAAAACGTTTCTGAGATATTCAACAAGCCATCATCTCTTTCCAAACTATCTGCAATCTGAGCGTCTGGAACTTTTCACCATGGATTATAGTTATTGGTTTGTTGTAATCAGATTATTCTAATTCTGTTACATGTGATTAATACTCTCCAGTCCTGATGTTAAGACAGCATAGAGGAATATAAAATGACCATTCACCATCGCCAACAGTAGTGACACCATGTTGTTATTAATATTATGTGCTATTCTTAATATTATTTATGTTTTTTAATATATGCTCTATGAGGCTGTGTGTACTGTGGTGTGAGCCTGTATGATGTTTCAAGATACTGTCTCTTACTTAGATTGATTTCTAAGATGCAACAGGTGAACAGGTTTTTTATCTGTAAAGACACCATGAAGTGTTATATCTCTCCTCTCTTCTCCACAGCAGTAATAAATGTCAGAGCCAGCCCAGCTCCTCCAGTACGACCTCCAGAGCTAGAGCCAACTCAGGGGGCCGACCTGTGCTGCCAGTCCCAGATCGGAGCACCTTCTGCCAGCTCCTGGGTGGGGGAGCACTGGGCGGAGGCCTCTACAGCCCGACCAGCCCCAGGGTAATTTCTAACTATAGCTAGAATTGCAGGAAATGGTTTTGGGCAAGGATGTGGTGGAGAGTGAACCCACCTAAACTCGGTTTAACCACCTTGAGATAAATCCTTATGAGATAATCATATTATACTCTACATCATAGTAAGCAGTGTCAAACTGATGTAAGTTGTATGAGGATAGGGTATTTTAAGGAAAATAAAGCATATATTATAGAGATTTTTGTTTATATTGGTGTTTTTTTTGCCTTATGATTATCACTGATTAAAGATCATCATTGTTTTTATTATAAATTTTTTAGATTATATTTTTGTGTTTATTAGACAGTTGATAGTGAAGAGAGACAGGAAAGATCAGGAGAGAGAGAGAGTGGGATGACATGCGACAAAGGTCCTGGTCCAGATTTGCACCCAGGACGTTGCGGTTATATGGTATACACCTTTATATTTACCTCACTTGGTATGAGTGAATCAATTCTGAAGATTCCCTGTCCCCTCCTTGTGTTTCTGCTCCTAGACCAGCCCCAGCCACGTGTCGGGAGCCCCGGGCCGAACCTTTGTCTTCCCCCCCTCGCCCTCCCTCTCCCCCAGCCCCACCCCCACCCGGCGCGCTCGATCCCCCTCCCCACGAAACCCGGAGCTCTTGGGAGTCAATGTGGGCCAGCGGGTTCGACGGCTGAGCTCTCCCAGTTTGGAGGAGAGAGGAGGCGGAGGTGGAGGAGGAGGATGGGAGGAGGAGAGGGGAGGAGAGACGGGAGGAGGAGAGCGGCGAGGGGAGAGGCGACGCCAAGCACAGCTGCTGCAAATCCACAGAGAGCTGCAGAATGTAGAGGTGATCCTACGTGTTCTTGTACTGTCTCTCCCTCTCTGTCTCCCTGTTTCTCTCTCTATATCACCGTATCTCTCTCTCCCTCTCCGCGTCTCCCTCCCTCTTTTCTCGTCTCCGTCTTGCTCACTACCTCTGCCTCTCTGTCTCTCTCCAGCTAAGCGCGCATTCACACCAAGCATGTTTGGAAGGGTTTATGCAAACTCCGGAGCTTTTACTCCTTGAGTTGGATTCGTTTGGACAGGCGACAGCAATGCCGTTCGAACTCCGCCGCGTCGAAACTGCCTGAAAATGCGAGTCTCTGTCCTCTTCCAAGCGAACTGCGGTCCGGTTTGTTAGGAGTGAGAACGTAATCTGAACCAAGTACAGGATATCACCCAAAATGCAAGGTTTTATGGGTATAAGGAGACGGATGTTGACATCTGATAGCCAGCAGTTATTCATGACCACAAAATGAAGCAAGGGCAAACTGCAGTCTGGACTGATTCTCATATTCAGCTATTTTTTCATGTTTTCTTAACTGGCATGAACATCAGAGAAGGTAAATTATGGCAAACAGCGCAGACAAGTCCATCATGCTTAGATAAAGTTACAGGGACTAGAATCAGATTTGGCGGTAAAATTTCTAACCTCACGGGATGACAGGTCACCAAAACTGTCCAGTAAACAAGCTTCTTGTGAGTCCATGTGACTTTTGTATACAAGCCCTGGTTCACTAGTAATTGTGCAGTGTGAACCTAAACAAACCAAATCCGAAAATGCAACAAAGTAAACTTCTGCACTGTGGTCCAGACCAAAGAAAACAAACTGTAGGTGTGTCCTTACCCTAATTCTCTCTTTCTCTTCCAGGTGAGGGGAAAAGTGGGCATGTTCGAGGCCCACATTTCAGGGATTCGCGCCCAGGTGCTTAACACTGAGCTCCAACGCAGCCCTCGGTCTCCAAGACGACCAATTAGCCCCGCCCCCACCCATCCCTGCCAGCCAACCACTGCCCTCGACAGCCTGACGCCCCATCCACAAATGAGTAAAGCCTGCTCCATCCTCCAAAATGGGAGAGAAAGGGAGGAAGCAACGACGGAAGGAGAAAGGAAAGAGGGCGAGAAGGACAGAAGCCCTAATGGAATGAATGCAGGGGACAAGCAGCCGATTGGTCAAAACAGGAGCCAGTCAGAAACGAGAACAGAACTGTCTTCCTGTTTGGACGGACCAGTCGGCGTTCAGGGTTCCCTTGAGACATCAGAGCCAGATGGAGCAACAGACAGAGAGAAGAGAGAGGAAGGAAGAGAGAGAGAGGAGAGAGAGGGAGGAAGAAAGAGAGAGGAGAGAGAGGGAGGAAGAGAGAGAGAGGAGAGGGAAAACAAAATGCTGGGAGAAGAAAGAGAAGGGAGTAAGAGAGAAGACCATGAGATGGTGCTCCAGACAGAAAGAGGGGCTAGGTCCGAGGTTAACCCAGAAGACACTGCTTCGCCTTGGGCACAGAGCGGCGAGAGCTCCCCTGGTTTGCTGGAGATCACCGACCATACCTCCAACCACTCTCCCTCCATCCCTCCCTCCATCCCTTCGGTCATAATAACCGATCACGGGTTGGAAAGCTCGCCTCAAGGTTCCGAAGGCCCCAACTCGGACCGGGGACTCTCCTGCAGCCCCAGCCCCAGTTCCAGCCCCATACCTGGGCCAAACTCCTCCGCCCGCTCCCTCAGGAAGCTGTCGTCCTCCTCTGCCTCCTCGGCTGGTTTCTCCTCGTCTTGGGAGGAGTCGGAGGAGGACATTTCCAGCGATACGGAGAAAGGAGAGCAGCTTCTCAACCCTGCGCTCCTCAGTTCCCAACAGAAAGCGGTGAGTAGACCCATGTGTGAGTGTGTGTGCCTGTATGTAGACCGTGCAACGGCCTGCCTGTCAATAGGTGGTTCAAAAGACCTTTTCTTGTTTTAAATGGAAATTATTTTTTCAAATTCCCCAGGGTTCCCATATTCCTGGAATATCGTGGGATTTTGAGAGGTGCATTCCACACAGGGATAGTCAGAGATTTTGGTAAATTCCCTGGGGAAGTCAGGGGATATCACCGGGTTTTACAGGTGAATCACCGTACAGGAATATACCAGAATGTGTTTTACCACTTGTTTCACACATTCATAGCATTAGATGGTGGTTTTCAGCTGTTTCTTTATACATTGTACGGTCACTTCTACACAGCAAGCGCAACTGTAGTGGAATCCAGACGTGAATACAGTTTTTACGTCATGGAAGCACTCAGATTAATCATGGAAAGTCCTTGAAAAGCCATGGAATTTCACATTAGGGCGATAGTGGGAACCCTGTTTCCCTGACATTTTTTATTTAAATAATTTGAGGGGTTTTCATTGGTAAAAGTGTGGTGATGTATCAAAATCTACCTCACTTTTTAGGAACTGTTGAACTGTCGACTGAGCGAATCTTGCGATTGCCAAATCTTGGAAAGGTTTTGCCTCTACACGAGTCCTGCCTCAAAATATGTGTGTGTGTCAGTATATTTGTGTGTGACTGCTTGTTTTTGTGTGTGTGTGTGTGTGAGTGTGCGTGTGTGTGTGTGTGTGTGTGTGTGAGTGTGTGTGTGTGTGTGTGAATGTTTCTGTGCGTGTTGCCCGGTGCTCCTGTGTCAAATTGGCCTGAGCTCTCTCCCTGAGTAACGGTTGACATTCACAGTAACAAAGCTAGCTCTGTGCCCCGACCTGTGTGTGTGTATGTAAGTGTGTTTTAGTGTGTGTATGTATGTATGTGTGTGTGTGTGTGAAAGAGAGAGAGGGAGAGCGGGGGAGAGAGAAAGAAAAAGTAAGAGAGATTGCCAGTCACACACACTTAGGCTTTGCCTTCTCTTGGACACAGTTCAAAGAGGAGGCTGAGGCCTGTTTGGGTATTTGTGTGTGTGTGTGTGCAGGTGTGTGTGTGGGTGGGTGGGTGGGTGTGTTTGTATTTGGAGCTAGGATATTAGTTCAAAAAGCCAGTTCATTTTTGCTTTGAAATATGATTTAATACAGAGTTGTATAACAGTTTTTTTTTTTTTACCAGTGTTTCTTAAAGTTTGTGCCAGTACCCAAAACATGTCCCAGTTTTCTTGGTCCTCACATCACAAGACTCTTTTTTTCTTGGGTTTCTGGCTTTAGGAGATTATTGCTCATGTTCACTTAATATCAACTGAAGTGTCATGAATCATATTTGAGTTCCAAAATTGAGTATTTATCAACCTGAAAATGTACAAGACAAATGACCATTCAAGAATATTGGTTTGAATGGGAATGCCATTTCTATTTTAACCTAGAAATCATTAAAGCCTTATTTTCCAGATTTCATTTTTTAATTTTTTATTATTAAAGGCAATAACAGAAAACATTTTCTTGTTGTGATGGTATTAGAAAGCAAATTAATGAATTATTTTTAACAAGTGACAGTTCTAAAATTGCTATTGAATGTTGAGAACGTCTCCAATTTCTCCAAATTTGTTTACATTTTGTAAAACGATGCACACATTTTTCTTACATATTTAATTGACCGACTCATCTCTGGACTGAGGTCCCAGCTGCCGGCATGGATTAGTAACTATTTGTTTAAATGAATTTGGGTGATGGATTTGAATGGGGTTTGTATTGCTGTTTGCATATTTTCCTTCATCTTTGTTTGCTTTATCCATACCGAGAAAGACACAGAAGCTCTCACTGGAGGTTAATGAGGTTTCTCCCATCATAAAGTAGTGTGTTGCGAAACATTAAGGTTCTTCACGTTATTGTATCACACGTAGGGCGTAATGAGTCCTGACCCGTAGTTTAAGAAACGCTGGTTATACTGTATATGTGTGCAGTAGGCAGACATGCAGAAACACATAAAGCATGCTTGGCTGTGTGGGAGGTATGTAGGCTGCAGGAGAGATGAGAGGGAGAAATGGCGAGGAGGTGGGAGAGAAGAAGAGACAGACAGAGACTGTGAGAGAGAGGAAGAAAAAGAGAGTGAGAAACAGATAGTGAAGTAAGCGAGTGAGAGACCAAGACAGACAGAGAGACAAAGGAAGGAGAGCTTGAGAAGAAAGGCTGTATGTATATTGCATATTAGCTACTTCGCTACTAGAAACCACATGGCGTTTGATTTAATGAGAAATCACATTGTTTGTACCTGTGGAAGTCCAGCCCTACACTCTTAAAATACATGTGTTGAAATAATTCAGGCGCTGTTGTCCCTGACGAACCAAATTTAGATGCGTTGAAAAATGTTATAACAAACGTGAAAGATGTATTGCTATTTGCTATCAACACAGGCTTATAAATGATGTAACTGGTGCTACTTTGCTGTAAACACCAAGGTGCTAAGAGAGATAAAAATATACAAAAAAGGAAAAGTTCTCGCCCACTTGGGTGAAGAATACAAAGAAGTATTTATTAATTAAAACCAGTGCGTTTTGACGAATGACTTCGTCAGCATTACAGCTTTACAAGACAAAGAGCTGCTTTTGTACAGAACATTTGTATAAATAACATTTTGTATAAATGTGTAAAAGGAGCTCTTTGTCTTGTAAATCTGTAACCCTGATGAAGGCATTTGCCAAAACGCACAAGCTTTAATTAATAAATGCTTCTTTGTATTCTTCACCCAAGTGTGCAAGAAGTTTTCCTTTTTTGTATAAACACAGGCGTCACATATTTCCAACACATCTGCGTTGTTATGGCCGTAAACTTTTTGGGTTATATCGACTCGGTTTTTTATGAAGAGTGCACATGCTTAGCTGGTAGAAGCTGAGATCTGAACAGAGCCATATATAGACAGTGTTTGGTCATTGCAGCTGATCTTTTGAGAGTTGGGCATCTCACCAAGCTGATGCTATTAAAGGTATAGTCACATATGCACAGCCAAGGCTTCTCAGCAATAGCAAAGGGGCAGCAACAGGGGACCCATAATAGAAAAATTCTGCAGTTTTTTTTTTCTCTACTAATTTTCTGTTGAACTCTGTGGTAAAAACAGTACAGAGAGAAACTAGCCATTCGTGGTGAAGCTCTTTAGCAGGGGCACATTGACTTAGAGGTGAGGTGACAGCTCAGACCCTTGCTTTCTTGAAGCGATTTACCTCAACCGTCAACTCAGAGTCATCTCAAGACAAGCATAGTCACAGCTGAAACCTCACAGAGATTCATAGACACTTGGAAAGTAAATTACACAATAAGATGTCCAGACTCTGGGGATTTTTTGAGTTGCAGACTTTAAGACAATAAGGGTTTTTGACTACAAAATGACCACTTCATTGAATATTATATGGATGATCATACATAAAAGGCTGTAGTTCTTTAACTGCTCATTCAGTATGGTTGAAAATACATCCAAATTGAAGCTGACAGTCAGCACTTAAACCTCATCACTATTGTGTCATTTTACATCCAATTACTTCGTTAGTATCTAACCACTGAAGGAGCTCAAATTTCTACCAGAGGATTAAGTTTACTCAGTTTTGGTATAAACTCTGCAAAAGACAGCCTTGAACAAAACAAGGTTACATGTTCATACAACTGTTACCAATGCATGTGTACTGTCTGAAACGTTTTCTTCAAAGTAGTATACAGTAAATACATTATCAGAACAGTTGGATACGTCTTTGACTAGACCAATCAGATTGCTTGACTGAAATTACCTATTGTATAAAAGGCATGCAGAAGATATGATAGTTTTACTCACGCTATCTGTATATAATGCATTACAGTTTTGGATACATTGCGATACATCTCTGGCACTGTTCTCAAGGGTTTTTGAAAGTTCATGTAAAAATCCATGAAAAGATGCATCCATTACATAAACAGAGGTGTGTTTTGGAATGAAAACTTGTGTTGGTCCACTCATTTGCACTGCTCAACTGCTCAACTGTAAAACACACACACACCCCCACTCACACACTATCGCTGACACACCCTTTGAATGCAGGCTACACACTATAATGCACTGCAACTTTTGCTAGTGGCACACAGATAAACACATACACACACAAGCACGCACGCACAGAATCTATTTTTCACACATACACACACAACACACACACACACACACACACACACACACACACACAAACACGTTATAGACGCATATCCTCATGCTATTAGACACTCCACTGCATTAGATTCACACACTGACCCTGTCCTATACACTTACTGTAAACCTACCCCTGATTCTAATCCTATGTGTAACACCAAAGAAATAAGCATTTTTGTAGTGCGGACTGGACAAAAAGTCATTTTTATGCCCACAACTCTCACTGAAGTGGGTCCTCACAAGCTCATCACAAGTATACACACACGCACGCACACACAAAGTGTTTGAACTGCAGTGGAAAATCTTCACTACCACGGCGGCCAGTTGCCTAGCAACCCTGTGACGTCAAACTGAGTTTCCCTCTCACAGCTGTATGTGTGTGTGAGAGAGAGCGAGAGTGTGTGAGTTTGTGTGTGTGTGTGTTACAGGCAGCCTATACTACAGGGAAACACCGGTCAACTCTTTATTTGGTGTTACTGTGTAAGGTTGCGCTCATGTCAGCATGCATGCATGTGTATGTCAGCGTTTTCCCTGCCATGGAAGAGTCAGGGTGGCCCACCCACCTTTTTGCCTAAAATATAATTTGTATTGGTTTCAGTGTAGAACTAGTCACATGGTTTAAAAGCTGTTTCAGAGACATCACCACACCACCAACAAATATTCATTGGGGAAACCCTGGTGCATGTGATAGGCTACATGTATGTGGGTATTTGCAATGCGTGCAGAGGGCTTCAGGTGACGTAACACCCTCTGGCAGCCATAGTGGAGGGCCACAGCTCTTGGCAACAGTGGCTGTGAACAGCAGATTGCCCATCTAAACATGCAACTTGGCCATCTCAACAAAATTGGATAGACGTGGTTAATTTCTGTGCTGTTTTTGATGGGGAAATTATATAATAATAGAATAATATCTTTTTTGTGCTCTTTGTGCTCTAGCTGACATATCTAGTAGAAGCTAACGTTAGCATTAGTAGTGGCAAGTAATAGTCACATGTTAAACCTGCAATAAGCGATTTCAGACCCTGTAACCAATCCTGAAACTAATGTGTGCTCCATGCACACTCACGGACCAGATGTGTTGTTGTTTTCACCTCTTTCCTAAAGCTTGTTGTCAAATTCGGCCCGAGTAATGGCGAATCGATGAAGCGAGCGAGTAAAAGTTTTCAACTAGTAAACTTACTACCTACCTCTTCACTTGTCATTGTCGGACATGTAACCTTCAGCGGGAGAAAAATCTGGCAAAGTGAGACTGGTAACCGGCGATATATCTCCATAGGTACGTTTATTTTAGCCATTAACCTTCATGCACGGTTTGTCCTAAGGGGTTTCCATCCAGTAGCTTTGCTGTGTTCTTACAAAATGTGTTGCGTTTTCTGTCACCCTCTAGTGGTCAGAAAAAATTGCTCAGTGTAGCTTTAACATGAACATGATTTCCTAAATTTGCCTGCTGGCTAGTTCGCTAGCAAACAAAGCCAAAAGACAGCTGTTTGTTTAGGTAAACTGAGCTAACATTTCTCAACTCAGAGTGTGTTGGGAGACATTTTACTCTGTTACAGTAATCTAAATTTGGAAAGAAATCTCCCTATAGCTCCACTATACTACTTGAGTTGTGTTGCGTTGGCACCGATGTCGTATCATTGTGGCGCTCCTGCCTACTGGATCCACAGAGCATGTTCAACTTTAGTGTGTTGTTAGGACTTGACAGCGGAGGGGAGCAAAGGGCAACAGTGATACGAGTGCCATATTCAAGGATGACGGTAGGCCTAGCTGTGGTATTTTTTGCAAGTACTCAAGTGTTGCTAGTGGAGCGTGCTCTCGTAATTACAGGTTATAATTCTCTGTCTTTTTGAGGGGGGTTGTCACTTTGAAAAATGTAGGCCTTCCCAACATCTACACACCACAAAACACACCACAAAACATCCAGTATCAACTTTAATTCATTGATTTATATTAAGACGAACACGGGCGTGAGCCATCGAGAATTTAATCTTGGCGATTCTTGAGCTTGGACCCTGCCATCGAATGCAACATGAACGCAACGCGGAAAGTGATTCCAATGGAAGCATTCCCTCGATGGCTGATGGCAATGCCTGTCGCCCGATGGCTGTAGTGGAGCAGGGCTGTTTTTGGACTATACTTCTACTTATAACATTACTGAACTGATCTGCACCCACATCATGGCTATCTTTTTCAGGTATTTCTCTTTCTCTAGCCTGGTTATTGTATATTTAGCCATTTTTTGTGCACAGCCAATTGTACGTTGGACCTCCATGATGATGTTGCTAAGAGATTTGTGATGCAACTGCCAAGCATGTGTTGTTTGCTTTCATCACTGCATGCAGTGTGTGTGTGAGTGTGTGCGTGTGTCTCAGTCTAAACTTTGCAGACTCAGAGTTGCAGTATTTGCTTCTGCCAGGGGACCTTGTGGTGAGCGATATCAGTGCTGTTGTTTCCTCAGTACTTCTCCGATGAAAACATCAGAATGCATCAGTGTTTCCCCTGCTAGAGTCTCTTCACATTGCACATTCGTAACCCAGGGTTACCCTTAGCCCTAGATTTTCACTTTTCTCACCACTCACCACTCTCCTCTTCACGCCTCCCTGTAGGCAGTGACTGGTATCTCGTTGCACTGTGTAACCCACCCTCTTCTGGTGAAAATTCAGTTCAGTAAAAAACAACTGTCAAAATCTTTTTCAATGCATCCATGAATGTTGTTTGGGACAACGCCCAACCTTTGTAACTATTCGATGCAACATGTGCTGTATGTTACATGAACACATCAGGCGTATGTATATGTGTTGAAAACGTGTTTAAGATTATGCACATTTTTAAAGATTGTAATCAGTGGACCAATGAGAAACATTTTTTTTCCTCTCTGCTCTTTCTGTTGTTTACAGAGGGCAAGGCCTTTTTTTCTCTCTGTCTTTTGTTTGTAGTCAGCGGCGGATGTGGAAAATACTGTCGCTGAGGCAAGCGGCAACCCCCCCCCACTTCCTGTCTGCAAGAAGTTCCTTCGCTTACCATTTCCTCTCTCTCTCTCTCTCTCTCTCTCTCTCCCTCTCTCTCTCTCTCTCTCCCTCTCTCTCTCTCTCTCTCTCTCTCTCTCTCTCTCTCCTTCGCTGTCTCTCTCAGTGGAAACTTTACTTTTTTTTCTCCTCTCCTCTTGTCATCCAGCTGGTCTGGGGATAGAGATAGGAGAGACAGAGAGTGTGGTGTGCTGCTGATGTCTTGTGATTCTTATTGACCCCATTTGTCAAGACAGGTTTTATTTTTCCCACTGTGATAGACTACGTGCCTGGCAAACACACTTAAAGAAGAATGCCGGTGTCATTTTGAGTTTTGCCATTTGCTACTGTCTATGTCTAGTTTACATTCCCCCAATGCATTTTGCAATGCATCCCGTATGTAATTATGTTTTTTAACATTTACTTCAGCGTTTTTAAAATACAGTGTCAAACCTAGCTTGAGTTTAACTGCTGTCCTGGCTTACAAAGGCACCCTAGATAAAAGGACACGGCTGTGACAATAAAGTTTGTAAGGCGGCATGTTTTTGAGGGATTATATCCTGGAGGACACTTGTGTTTCTCCCTGTGGGAGTCGGCTGTTTGACAGGAAGCAGAGCGTAACGTAATGTGGACACTGATATGAAAACACTCAACTCAGGCGCAATGACATAATAAAACAGATACTTTGGTGGATTATTTAGCTCGGGCAATTTTCAAGTCTGTTTGAAGTTGTTTTTCATACTGCAGAAGAATGAATGGCAATGGCTTCTTCTGAAGGTAGGAGTATGTCCAACCTAGAAGGATTGGCACAAACTTAAATAAAAAAACACTGATATTATTCTTAAATTCATGGAATTGGCCGATGCAGCAAATAGCAATAGGATCCAGCAAAGAAAAATAGAATGTAAATAAGAATACTGTGCCTTCATCTTGTTTACTTTTTTATTCATTTAATTATTCACTTATCTAATTTATTTGTTTTGTCAAGCACTCTCTAATGGTGATTTGGAAAAGGGCTATATAAATAGTTTATTTTTATTATTAGTAGTAGTACTAAGAATAGAGCAAATGGGCAACTGACAGATGAAAGTATGAAAAAAGTATGGCACTAAGAGGGTGTAAAAAATAGTGAAAAGACAAAAGAAAGTGAAATGTGTATAGTATGAAATAAGAGAAAAATTATAAAAGTATCAACATTCATTCTCTTTGCCCACCTATGCCTGTTCAGGGTCAAGGTGGGGGCTGGAGCCTATCCCAGCATGCACTGGGCAGAAGATAGGGAAAGACAGGGACCCAATACAGGTTGCCAGTCCATCACAGGCTGACACACAGACAGACAAACACAGATAGAGAAACACGCTCACATTCACGCCTATGGGTGAGTTAGAGTCTCCCATTCACCTGATTTACATGTCTTTCACCTGTGGGAGGAAACCAGAGTACTCACTCTCCAGTTTCCCCACACGAACACGGGGAGAACATTTAAATTACCATGCTGCTAGGTGTCAACATATATTCAATATATAACAAATGAGAGGGATATGAGAATTAAAAGAAAAAAATATTAAAAAAATATATAAAAATGAAAAATCACATTAACAAGTCCACAGAGGGCCATACATACATTATATACAAAATGTGTCTAGGCATGTAGACATGCATTGTAAAAAACTATACACCTTCCAATGTATTCACTTTACAGATGTAAATTACATGTTCAGAATGTGTAAATTTGGGTATGTGCATGACTAGCTATCCATGTTTAAACCCCAGATGGAGTTACCGTATGTACAGAAAAACCGACAATGTGAAACATATATGTTCTTAGATGTCTGTTGTCATTATCACATGTCATTGTCGGAACATAATTTGTGGCCGGAGATATCGTATGTACAGAAAAAGTGTTTGCTGACTCAAGCAGAGGAATGCAAAGGAAGCCCAGGACAGTTTGTGTAGACAGTGTGACGCCCGGCTTCAGCTCCCTCCTAGTTGGCTGAGGCTTTTGGGCAGGAAGCACTGTACAGTCTGATGGCTGTTGGCACAAAAGTATGACTAATATGGCAAGCTGTTTTAACATTAATCAACTGAGGAAATTAAAATTATAGATATCTATTATTCGTTTTGAACTGGCGAGAAATTGGAATCAACATATCCATAATGTAATTTTGATGAGATGTAATTCTAATCAAAAATAGAAATTGGGAAAAAAAAATGAAATTATGTCTAGTGAAAATGGTGTTTCCTGACATCTACAATTCATTTCTAACTAGTCAAAATGTTTACTAGAAATCTACAGTTCAATAGTCAAATGACATTACATTTCAACGTGTCAGTTTCAACCTTTTTTCGATGATTGAAAGTGGAATAGTAGAGATTTGTAATCTGTAAATGTAATAAATTTGACAAGTCACAATTCAGTTCTGACTAGTCAAAATGTTCTATGGGTAATTCATCATTCTGACTAGTCATAATTACATTTTAACTAGTATATATAGTATACTGGTATATATAATCTAAATTTGTCCAGTCAAAAAGTACTTATGACTAGTGAA